>NW_015640445.1:1394103-1406993 GCF_001515625.1 Sinocyclocheilus rhinocerous | reverse complement strand
AACAAAATGGTTTAAATCAAAGAAAAACACAAAGGCAGGGGCCAATTTTTATCTTGTATACAAACGAAAAGAGATGATAAAGCCTCCCATAACAAACAAAAATGTGAAGCAGGGCACTAGAATGGCACGATAAGAAACAGATAAGCAGTCCCCTTCAATTAATGGCGACGCCAGCGTCTGTATAAACAGCAGCTCTTTAACAGCGCGAAGACAGCAGCGAACAATCACGGCATAGAGCGAGAGGGAGAATCCATCAGGATATCACACCAGATAGAACGCTTTACCGGCACGGGTTTGTCACGGTCATACCCACCGATATCACAATGGGATACCGGACATCATGCTTATTTAGCATGCGACAAAATGTTAAGCCCCATAAGCATACTAGCCCAGCATAACGAGCTCTTAAAAAGACCCGTATCTGAGAGGCGAACAGTCATCAAATCCACTAAGCAGCACCGAAGGGCACCAGCACCAGAACAAAAGACGCACTACAGCCACCGTCAACACAGGCAAAAGGGAAAAACGGACGTGACGCATCCCAGGTAACAGCCAATCGGCCTTTAAATAGAAGATACAACTCGCTGATAGGCAAACACTGCTGTCAATCACCTAGTCCCGTTACATTCCACCCCCAGTTTCTGCAACGTCGCCCCGACGGTGAACCCAACAAAATCCCACCTAGGAACTCTCAGTTCCAAGGCCGAAACAGGGTACCAACTGTACTACCCACTATGCTGGACACTGAACCCACACCCACTGTTCGAGGAAGGTGGTGCATGTTAGGGTGCTGACCTGCAGTTCTTCTCCCAGTCCTTCTCACCACAACCTCACCTACCTCTAGTGGGTTAGAAGGCAATACAACTGGCTGTAAGCCCACCCCATCCTCAGTACCCTCTGTTGTCCTACAGGTTTCCACAGCTTGCAAGTCACCAGATGTCTGAGGGGCAGAAGGAACAATATCCTGTGGCCTCGACCCACCTCTAACTTGTGGTACCTCTGGCACCAAGACAAACAAATCCTCCTCATCATGCCCCTCTTCCAGAGGCTGCACAAATTCAGCCACCGGACTATCAGACAACCCAGGAGGCGGATCCTGACAAATCTGAGCCTTCAGCAGAGATCGGTGCACATGCTTTACTTTTCCCAGATCTGTGGTGGGGGCAATGGTATATACCGCCCCACCTTCCTTAGGCGCCCTCATGACCTGGTACACCACTGAGTTCCACAGGTCCTGGATTTTACATCTACCCCGCACGCTATAATCGCGGAGGTATACCAGCTGACCCTCCTTCAGTGGTGCTTCCCTTACCTGCAAGTCATGCCGAGCCTTTCGCCGATCGGCTGCAGCACCCAACCTTTTCACGAGCACCCTCAAACGCAACTTGCAACCGATCCTGCTGCTCCAGAATCCACCTATGAACACTGCTGGCCAACGGCTCTTGAACTCTGCCCAGTAAGAAATCAACAGGAAGTCTGGGTTCCTGCCCAAACATTAAAAAATACGGAGATTCCCCGGTTGCCTGATGAGGAGTAGTGTTGTATGCAAAGAGTACCTGGGGGAGGCAAAGCGGCCAATCACCCTTTTTGGAAAGCGGCAAAGTGCGCAACAGATCATGCAATGTTCTGTTGAAACATCCTGTTCCACTCAAAGAGGCCAAACGGGGTGCAAAAAGCAGTTTTGGATTTGTCCCACTCAGTTACAGGTACCTGATTGTACCCGCTGGCCAGGTCCATGGTAGAAAACCAACGGGCCCCAGCCAGAGAGTCCAAAGTCTCCTCAATACGTGGTAGAGGGAACGCATCCTTCCTAGTCTTCGAATTTAAGCGACGGTAGTCTACACACATGCGCAGGCTACCGTCCTTCTTTTTGACCAGGACAATGGGTGAAGCATAAGGACTACAGCTCTCTCTAATTACCCGAGTTTCCAACAGTTGATTGATATGTGCCTTTACCACCTCATACTCGGATGGAGGAATACGCCTGAACCGCTGCCTGACAGGGATGTCATCCAACAAGGGGATATCATGGGATATCAAATTAGTACATCCCAAATCCCCATCGTTCATAGAGAACACAGACACATACTTCTCCAGTAATGCCCTAACCTTAGTCTGTTCTTCTTCTGACAACACGGATAAATCTAACATAGCTATCTGCTCCTGCACAGTGTGGGAAACCTGCACAACCTGTGTACTCACCTTGGCTGTAACTGTCTTAACTTCTGTGACCTCCGGGGGCAAACTAATCACATCAACCTTATTCACAGTGCCAATAACAGTGCTAGCATACAGAACTACGTCTACAGTCCCAACATTAACTACAGGCACATAGACCGTACCACCGTCCACCCTTAAAAGAGCAGGAGAGGCCAACAACCCTGCCGGTAGACCAGAAACTGGTGGTTCAAACAGTACTGCACTGCTCGAATATTGCACAGAACAGGTTGCTGCAACAAATTTCATGGTGCCACCCGAGATACGACATGCCCGACGTCCCCGCACTTTGACTCGCCCCCCACAATCTGAAACTGACTGAACGTCATCCTGATGGCAATGTTGTAAGGCCTGAAAAACAGAATTAGGGGCCTGTGACACCACCGGTAGATCAAAGAGAGCTGTGCCATGCTGGCCAAAGAGCTCCCGGTAGCAGCGGCTCAGGATGTTCATGCCCAACACCCCAGGAACCTCTGCACACACACCACCAGGAGGATCTCTGACCACCAGCACGACGCAGCCCAAAACTACTTGCCCACAGAGCTCCACATTCAATTCCAGATAACCAATATAAGGAATTGAAAGGCCGTTTGCAGCTCGAAGCTGTAACCAATGACACGATCTAAGCTGTTCCTGACCCCACGACCCGAAATTAGCCACAAACCAACTCTCAGTAATGGTGGACACCATGGAACCAGTGTCCACCAGGCAAGGTACCTGAACTCCACCCATAGATATAATGAGCTGTGGACAAGTTGACATAAAGCGTGACATAAAATCAGAACCAGTTACATTTGTGGAGCCTATCCTT
Organism: Sinocyclocheilus rhinocerous; assembly: GCF_001515625.1. Taxonomy (NCBI): domain Eukaryota; kingdom Metazoa; phylum Chordata; class Actinopteri; order Cypriniformes; family Cyprinidae; genus Sinocyclocheilus; species Sinocyclocheilus rhinocerous. Next base: position 1,403,965 of record NW_015640445.1, on the reverse strand, counting down.
TTCTCCACCAAGCTGTGGCCCTTCAGTTTGTTTTGTTTTACAGATATACCGACTTGTTACATGTGTATATAAAGTTGGTTTGTATTATTACTACTCTTCTGGTTGTAATTTGTTTTTTTCTTGTTTGAAGTGGGGCTTCTAGTGCTCTCTGTTGATTTTAGTGTCCAGTATTTTAACCCATTTCTGTATTAATAAACATTTGTATTTTTTTGATACTTTACTCATGTCTCTTGCCTAATTCTATGAGGGAACCGAACCTGTGTGCTTCATTACTCAATTTGAGTGGTTTGAGTATTTTTCCCTGGGTTTAATTCCTAGGGTGGCGTAGTCTGATTTCCATACCAGTACAAACTTGGGCTGGTGCCTCAAAATTGCACCGCCCCGACACATTCTGGCGTAGTCGGCAGGTTTGGCCATAGTTCGGGGTGAGCTTGTATGTATTTTATAAAGTAAATTTTTCTTTGGAGACGTGGGCAGAGTGTTTTGAGTTTATATTTTGTATGGAATTGTACTGTTTGCTTGTATTTCTGTTTTCTTTACAGATAAAGCAGCCGTGCAGGTCAATTTTGGGGTAAGCCTCCTTGGTTTAAGCTCCCTATACAGTTGGTAAGTAGTAGTGATTGGAAAGGAGTCCCTAAAGTGTCATTGGCCTTGAGCCCTCGGGACTGTTAAACTATACATTATCAAATTTGGAAACCCCTGGAAGTAGTTAGTTTGAGTAGGAGGTAGGTAGTTTTCGTGTGAAGAGCTGAAACAGTGTATCGTTGCCATCTGCCAGTTTGATGAAAGTCCATACTGAGGCCCTGAGATGAGAGTGGGGGTGGGGGGATACTGGGGGTGAGTAGCATCAAAATAGTTCCCTTAAATTCTTGTAAGGTAGTAGGGGAGACTAGTATTAGAGACCCGTGTTACCTTTTTAGAGCTGGGTGAGTAAAGGGATCTGTTGAAATCGCAGTTAGCACAATTGGATCAGCTCTTAGGAAATCGTGACCGGGTTAGATGGTTGTGAGTGTAGATTAAGCCCCCAGGTTCATGGTTATTTGCCGCAATTGCAAAATTAGCCTTCCCATGGGTAATCCCTTAACTCCTCTAGGGGATCGAAAACCTGGCTAACTGGTAGATTTGTGTATCTGATTGATTAAGATTGTGTACAAAACCAATGTGTCAAACTAATGTTTCATTTGTGTATAAATAAATGGCTTAATTTTTATACTTTGCCTATGTCTCCATGCTCACCCTGCCTTTGGCAACGAACCTGTGTGCCCTTGTATAGGGTTGTTATGTCCCGGTATATTCCGGGTGGCGTAGTTGATTTATAGGATTTGTATCCATTGTTTTTGGTAATTTCCCCTACCTGACCACGTATTGCCACAACTACTTTGAGCTGGTCTGCTATGCTGACAGGAGATGGAATGATCAATGCTGTTGTTGTTTGGAGACATACAATAATGTAATAATGTGATATTACATGCCATATTTTAATGTTTTTGAATTCAATTAAAATTTGAGGATACATGATTTTCAATGAGTAACAATAAAATTTTGGTCCTCACATTCCACACACATGATTTTAAGAGTCTTTGAATGACAAGAAGCCCAGGCAATGGTTAAACTCATTCCCAGCTAATTCCAAATAGAACGAGTAGTTGGCAAACTGTGACATCATGGCTCATGCACAAAGTCAAACAATTTTTCTATGAACCTCACCAAAAGCGGTTGTGAACAAAGGCTCAGCGTAGGGCCCCAGATTCTTCAAAGTGGCCTTCAGAGCTAATTGTTTTCTTTTGTCTTTTAAAGTTACAAAAAAGTACAAAGAAGAAAAATCACAGCAATAAAGTGATTAATATTTTTAGCCCACAGTGAGAACAGAAGTCTAATGTTAAAATGAACAACTAGTTATGTAAATGAGTGGCTATGACGGGGTCTTATTTGAAGTTGGAGCGTTTGTTGTGGGCTCCCACTGTACTCTCTGCTTTCTCATCACAGCGAGGGACCTTTTAGACATTTCAGTAGGGAATTTATCTGAATTATTCATCTTGCTGATCAACAAATGATGTTGCCTCTAGTCTCTTTTGGGCCTCTTGTTTTGTGGTACACAACACTCTTATCTGTTAGAAGACTGAAAATGTATTCTGATTTAATAAAACACATATATATATTAATATGATTTTAGACTATAAACAGTAAACTTGTGATGTTTAGGATCAGTTGTCAAGACAAACCCAGTCAGGTGACCTAAGGCAGAAACTGTAAACAAAAGACATACACATAAAAGCTAAATATATTGCATTCCCTAATCATACCATTTTCTAGCCTGGTTTCTAGGTAACGCTTTACAATCAATATTACTTAATGAAGTGGTAGTTAATAAAAATGTTCATGTTCATGTTAGTTCACAGTACATATTAACGGATACAACCTTATATTAACTTAATATTAACATAATATTAACTAATATTAATAAATGCTATATAAATATTGTTCATGTTAACTAGTATAGTTAATTATTGTTAACAAATAAAACCTTACTGTAAAGTGTTACCATTTTTTTCTGTTATGTTGGTACAAAATCTGGCTCCACAAAACTGCACATTAATCATTTAATATATGTTCTTTATTAATAATCGAATATGTGACAGTAATATTCTGTCCTAATTAATCTGTCAACACTGAGGTGTGGAAACCAATGAGATTTCACTGTGGGTGGAGTGTAACAACAGATAAATAGAAACTAAGCCATCATCAAAATATTATGTTGCTTGTCGTGCTGGTAAAAAAAAAACAAAAAAAAACTTTATTATCACATCTTTCCTGGTTACGATTTAGAAATCCAGTATTCGAAACTTGCATTTCATTTGATTTAATTGCCTCACAACAATCTATCTATAGTTATTTCTACAATAAAAGATCACTGCAAGCCAAAATATCTCAATGATAATTTATTAAAGCATAACGGAGGAAGTATCTATGAAAATGGTAGAGTATTTATTATTATTATTATTTTTTTAAAATCTACACAGTTGTTTTAATCAAACTCTCAAATATGTTAAGCCGAATATGGGAAAGATCAAAGAGAAAGGCCATAGGGCACTCAAATGTAGTGTTGTAGTGGAACGAAGTGTCTTCCTGGTACATTAATTAATTATTGAACTACAAAATATCCTCCAATATGACTTGTAAAGGGAACCATGTGTGGGAGGAACATTTCTGGGAAAGATGTATGTAGGTTTGGCACATATATGGTTTGCATGTGTTAAATGATTTAAAGGAAAGCCCAGAAAAAAAAACAGTATGTGTGCCACTTGCCTCTGTATTTAGGATGGAAGAAAACCAATGAATGTCTTGTGTTTCAAATAGGAAGAACGTACTTTATAGAGACAAAATGTACCTTAACCCACCACAGAGAGGGGAGAAAAGGGCTAAAGGCCTGATAAATCCTTGTCAGCAGGGCCAAAATTATCTATCACCTTATTCAAACAAACTATCTGTTCACTGACACTCTTGGGCAGATGTTGTGTGTGTAAGTAGTGTCAGCACAGCTCCCCCAACCTTCATCATTCTTGTCTTATCTTGTCTTTCTGTCTTCTCCTCATTGCATGTGGAATAGTCAGAATATCTTGTTGCCTGACACACATACACTCAAGATCCCTTTCCTATGGTGTTTGAAGGTTGTTTGTTGCAGTTAACGAAAGAAATAGATAGCTCAGTTTGAAAAGAAGAGAACAAAAAGAAAAATGTTAGAATGGAGGAGAATACCATTGAAGAAAATAACAGAGATGGAGTAGGCAGGAAAAACACTAAACAAACCTCTTTAATATCTTAATTGTTTCTCCAAGACTGTACATGGAATGTAATGGATAAAACTGAAATACAACCCCAATTTTTTTTTGGTTTATGGTATTAAGGTTGATACATAGAATGAAATAAGTGAAACACAAACCACCAGAATATTCAGGTCAATATTGATTACAACAGAGTTTGATGTTAGCATGTTGCTAAGCTAAAAACACAGTAGCCTACTATAATAAACTTTAAAATACACAAATAGTGAGCAATGTTTTCATTGGTTCTTTTAGCATTGACTTAAATCCAAAGTTCTGTCATGAAACTCTAGATGGCGCAGTCCGATTGAGTTTTAACTCAGTCTGACTTGATGACATCATTTTTCACATGGCACAGCTGATTGGTTTATTTTCGTATCAGCAGTCAAGGAGCTGCTGCTCAACATTGAAATACTTGGTTAGTGCTTGCTGTAGCAGCTGCAGTGCATTTCAGAAACCCTCACCTTCCCCAGCTCCACCTGTAGGCCTATAGTTCTTCATACAGGGTAATTTCATATATGTTAAATATGAGGGTTATTTCATATGTTTTATGTGTGCAGCAGCAGTATTTCTTACATGCTCACAGCAGCATGTCTGTGGATGTATTAGCAGTAGCATGTCTCGGTACTTGATCTAACACATTAACATTGCCATGTACATTCCTATGCTAAACTCTCCAAGAATTGACCTATCAGTAAGCCCTGCCCCCCTTAGTTATTGTTGCTCCCTCTGACAAACAAACAGAGTTGCTCACTCTCTTACAATGACGGCTGTCAGTGTGAAAACCTTGTCCCACAATGTTTTTGAACAATTTTGGACACAGAAGGGCCACCATTCAAGTGGGAATTAAATATGCCATGGAGGGATATATAAAATGTTTTAAAATAAATATGGTGGGTAACTCAAAGCGAGGGTTTACAGATCACAATGCAAGCGGGAGAAGTCTCATATTACGGCCGTCACGATTGCGGATGACAACATGCAGGATCAACACTGTTCATGTAATCGCAGTGTACGATTAAATTAATGTACATTTAACCAGTTTAATATGGAGGTGCACTGAAATGTAGACCTTCATTTATGTGTTTTTGACCTACACTGTACATGACGTGAGAACAGTTTGCTATTTAGGTTTGTACTTTAGCATGAAGTCATTAACTTAAATGTTAGCTAGTTTTAGCCAGAGATACTTTGCTGAAGCACAAGATGACATTATTGTTCTGCTCGAGTAGATGAAAATTGTAACTTAATGAGAGTATAACAACTAGAAAATGAATGTTTTTGTCTTCATTGGGATTGGGGTTGAATGTTTACAGACATTTTGCTCTGTTTTGTTTGGGTTTAGGAAACGTAATCAAATAAATTCTATTGCCTATCCTCTCAGAATACCTGGAATCAGTGTTACAAGGACCCCAGGCACATGCAACTGATACTCGACTGCCATTGGCTCATCTGTGTTCGAGGGGAGGGGCTTACCGATAGGTCAGTTGTCATGACAGAAAATTTTTTATTGATATAAAAACTGCTCTTGCTTCAGCATTTTGTATGTATTTTCACTCAGCTAGCTAGGGTTTGAAAAAGAGCAAATAAGCTCAGATTTTCCCAAACACCAAAATCAGGAACCAAAAGAGACTTCAATACGAAAGTTCTCAACAAATTTGTCCCAGACCAATGCATTTGAACTTTGATATCCTCATTGATTTTAGCCCTGTTAACAATCGTTTCATTTTTACCTATTTTTATTTTTTAAACCATAATGAGAACTCCTTTAAGTCTCCTGAGCTATGAAAGAGCAACCTCTGAGCAATGAATTGTTCCTCTGGGCAGGAAAGAGAGTGTGGATAGTGGATGAATACTGGAGGGCAGGACCTGGCAGCTCTTCGGGAAGCTGCCCGCTCTACCTCTCTCATATTCTTGGCTTATGGGTTTCAATCAATACTTGCTCCCTGTGGTCGCCCACAGCAAGCTGTTTGAAAAGTCAGAGTAGCATGAAATACTATTGTATTAAGAAAAGAAAGCTCACCAATTAGAGGACTGAGGCATTAATAGCTCACAAGCCCAAATAGATGATTTGGGCTTGTGATCAGCGATACATTTTTGATTCCGGTTCTGTGGTGTAACATTTCACTATAGAAGTGCGTTACCAGGATGCCATTATGGGATGTGCGTTTGGATATGAGTGGTAGGTGTAAAGTCATCATGTGGAGAAATAATTTGTAAAATAAAAGTTTATGAACAAATATTTTGCTATTATGAAGGAGATTATATGAAATGGAAGAAAAATTGTTAACAAAAATGTGATGTGAAAAATAAATAACAATAAGCTGTGAGATCATAATACTGCACAAACAATGTTATTGAGCAGTGAAGATTCTAGAATTCAAAGAGTATCATGTTTGGTTATTTTCTCATCAACTAAAATGCTATTAGATGCCATTTTAGTCACAGTAAAACTGGCTAAAATAATTTATGACATGACAAAATACTGACTAATGTGATAACACTTTACAAAAGGTAATACAACTAACATTAACCAACAATGTGCAATGCATTTGTTACAGTATTTATTAATCATATGAATCTAATGTTAACATTAGTTAATAAAAATAGTCCATGTTAGCTCAGGTCCATTAAATATTATTAATAGATACAACTTTTGATTTTAATAATGTATTTGTAAATGTTGGAATCAACATTAGCTAAGATTGATAAATGCTTTAGAAATATTTTTCATTGTTAGTTTATGTTAATGTAGTTAACTAAGGTTAACAAACAAAACCTTATTGTAAAGAAAATAAGGTTTATTGTAAAGAAAAAACCGCCTATATTTTATACTGTAGCAACAGGAGTGATTTGATTGAATTATTAATCATTGTGCTTTCTACACCAGAAACTTGTAGTCATCTAAAAACTTTTTTCTTATTTCCCCTATATTTCAAAGAAAACAAAGAGCATGGATTGATTTTTTTTATAGCACTGTCCTTTAGTTCTGCTGGCAGCATACCTCAAGCATATTTCAATCTCCAAATCAAACCAAGACATCTGGGGAAACGTTCTAGTACGCTACACAGAACAGGTCTATTTCTAGAGCGTAAATTTGCTTTAGCTCCGGGAAGATGTCTGAAACAGATCTCACTTCTATCTACAATCTCCTGTGTGGATGAAGATTGCGTTACAGGAGTGTGCATCTTTTAAAACCTGCTTGGCACGCTGTTGGTCTGTTTGGCCCTCGGCATCTATTGAGTGCTTCTGTGAAAGACGTTTTTTAATATAAATTATTTACTCCACAAAGATGCACCCAGCACCTCCCTTGCTCCTAATTTTACAGCTGGTCAGGCAGAGGTACAACAAGTAACCCCTGGTCATGTTTTGCAGAGGGAATTGCTTTCCCGGCACTCCTCTAATTTACATTGCCATAGTACAAAGCGTGTTATGATGTGTGAGTGTGTGCAGAAAACAACTATCCAGGACCAAGGCAGCGGAGGTTATTATTGGTATCAGTTTGCCCCACTCTTTTATTTACCAGTGTTTTCCTTCCCTTACCTCAGGCATGATGCAGGTGCGAGAAAAAACAATCTGCAGTTGATTGGTTGTTTTATTGTCTGTTCAACTGACCTGTAAACTTGGATAGTGTTGCATATCTCTGTGAGTGTTTTTGCATGTGTAACAAAATACTGATAACAATCAAACATCAGCTCATTTTGATGCAAGAAAGAATGATGTATTTACATGAAATTGCCAGATTTTCTCTGGTTCTGACTTTGAAATGTAAATGTACATGCAAGTTTGGAATACAGATAAGGAAGGAAGAAATACTGCCAAAACAGTGTTTTTTCCCCCAACAATAATGAAGACAAGATGAAAAACAAATTTCAAATCAAAACATACAAATTTCAAATCTGTTTACATTTTTACAGGTCTTTAATTTTGAAGCTATATTGCATGTTTCGTATTTTGAAAGCAACACTTAATTTGGGTCCAATGTGTTTTAAGAATAAAAATGAGAAAAGTAGCCTAAACTATCATCCAAGGCTTGACAAGAAACAAAAAACAAACAAGAATAACAATTCCAAGAATTCACCAGACAAACCATGTAATAACAAACAAACCTAGACAAAGAAAAGAGGTAAACACTGGGGTGCAAATGCACCAGAACTAATGATAAAACAAGAACAACCTGGGGCCTGTTTCATAAAACAAGTTTACCAAATAAGCCAGGTTTATTTCAGTTAGTCTGACTCATTGTCAGCTGATTTGGTTCAAAATAAGTCAGACTAACTGAAATAAGCCTGGCTTATTTGGTAAACTTGTTTTATGAAACAGGCCCCTGGACACAATCAGTTTGGGGTTAGCAAACAAAAACAAGCATCTAAAAAGAGCTTAAAAGTGAAAGCCAAAAGAAAAATAACAAAATAAAACAGACCAGAGAGAACACAACAAAACATCCCCTGATCCCTTACACACAGCAGTCGGTTTGATTATAGAACTGTTGAAGAATGTGTTCATTTAAGATGCCTTTAAACACACTTGAGACCTGGTCCAATGAACAATGCAGTTCTTGCCTTTTTAATTATTCTTCTGTACTGTTCAGCATATTAAAAGGTTGACCCGATGACTTCAGAGCTTAAAATGCATATGCAAATTCATAACTCTATATTCACAATAGAGAAACTAATGTGCCATTTACACTTACTATGAACAAGTGATTGACCCAACCAAGTCAATATATCTAAATACAAAATGTTTTGCGATCATATTACTGAAGCCACTATGAATGGTTGTCAGAAACAAACCAGTCAATCAATCACTGTGCTAATACACAAACTACACTTTTTTAATGCTTTTGCATTTGTGTAATATGCTGACAATTATTAATTAACACGAATAACCTATATCAAATTATTAATCTCTTTCATCATGTATTGTAGAAACATCTCATTTGCAGTATGTAAGCATGAATCTGACACTGTTCAAAAATCTAGTGAGCCTTTGGAGACTGGAAGGTATCCTTCACTGTTTAAATCCAAGATGGTAAAAAAGTAAAACAACTGTTGATTTGAAATGAACTTTTTTATGCAATACTTAGAAGTATTTTTAATAGTTTTAACATGTATTTAGCTTAGCAACATGCTAACAACAACATCTACTGAAAACAGTTGTGAGTCCAGTTTCCTGTACTTCTTTGTAAAATAAACAAAACACAAAGTGTATATTTATTCTTATTGCGTCATTACTTTTGTGTCACTTCTATTGAAGTTATTTGTGCATTCTGTTGTGCTTTACATGAGGACTGTTAGCATGGTGTTCAGAGTTGCTTCCTACACTACAGTTAGGTGAGGAAGCTGGGTTGATCTGACCCAATTTGAGTAATAATTGTTCATGAAAGAAAGCATGCACGTCACTCAAGTTCATGTGCAACTGGTTTTGTGTGTGCCGATACCACTTCGCCTATATGCTACATGCATAAGGTACAACGGGGCTAGATTTAAAGGATTAGTTCACTTTCAAATTAAAATTTCCTGATAATTTACCCACCCCCATGTCATCCAACATATTTACGTCTTTCTTTCTTCAGTCAAAACGAAATTAAGGTTTTTGATGAATACATTCCAGGATTATTCTCCTTATAGTGGACTTCAACGGCTACCAAATGGTTGATGGTCAAAATTACAGTTTCAATGCAGCTTCAAAGGGCTCTACATGATACCAGACAAGGAATAAGGGTCTTATTTAGCAAAACGATCGGTCATTTTCTAAAAAAATAACTAAGTATATGCTTTATAAACAAAAATGCGCGCCTTGCACTGCTCTGCGATGCGCGTTCATGACTTCACGTAATATGCAATTACGTTGAAAAGGTCACGCTTGACATAGGCGGAAGTTAGGTTTCAAAAGATTTAAACATCCAGGATACGCACACGAAGTGACCATTTTAAATGATAAACTGACACAAAGACATTTGAATATGTGTCATTGAACATACAACAACTTTTGAACAGTCCTCCTTCTCCACATTTGTAAACACTGACTGAGTCGGTACT
>NW_015640445.1:1369604-1394072 GCF_001515625.1 Sinocyclocheilus rhinocerous | reverse complement strand
AAAAGTTATAGTTTTTGATGAATACATTCCAGGATTATTCTCCTTATAGTGGACTTCAACGGCTACCAAATGGTTGATGGTCAAAATTACAGTTTCAATGCAGCTTCAAAGGGCTCTACACGATACCAGACGAGGAATAAGGGTCTTATCTAGCAAAATGATCGGTCATTTTCTAAAAAAATAACTGACTGAGTCGGTACTTACACCTACGTCAAGCATGACCTTTTCAACATAATTACGTATTACGTGAAGTTATGGACACGCATCGCAGAGCAGCGCAAGGTGTGCATTTTTGTTTATAAAGCATATACTTTTTTTTAATGCATATATTTTGAGACAAAGGTCTTCTTAATGATTTTCAGTTTTGTTTAAGACAATTAAAGCAACAATTTTTAAATAACAAAAGAATATGCAAACATATCATATAATAAAATATCATTTGTTGTTACTACTGTAAATCTATATTCAATTATTATGGGATCTCTTAATCTTTACTTTTTAAAATGATTTTGTTTCTGTATTTTAAAATATATTTTTTATATTAACATATTTTAATGACAGTATATTTATTGAACAAACATTAGTTCTTTTATTTTTTCAAAATAAGCAGAAAATAGTACAAACTTTGCTAAAGTGATTATTTTAAACATTATTTTAGCTGAAGTATTTGTATCAATACTGTGTGCCTTTTACCCCATGCTGGTGAGCCCTTTACCCCCGTGTGTGGGGTAAAATGCCCCCTTGCCACCTCATACATTTATAAGATTTTTAAACAAAATAAACGACTTGTATGATTTATTTTCACACAAAATCTGTTGCTCCATTAATGCTCAATACAAGCATATATATATTTTTTTCTGCAATTATGCATTTTAGGTGCAGAGAATAGCAAATTTTTTCTTAAGGTGTGCCTTTAGACCCGTTGTACCCTATACATCAAGGTGCTATGTCTGGAAATATGTGAAAGAAAACTAATCGAAGTGGAGAAGAGAGAGAACTTTAAAGAGGGTTTTGTCGGAGTGATTTATTCCACATGCAAATCACTCAAGCGGTTACAGGTGACTTATGAACGGGAGCTGAACAAGCCGAAATGGCGCTTGAGAGGGGCGATTAAAAACCTTTAAATGGAGAAGGTAAAATCCTGTCAATTCACTATAATACACAGTTTATTCCCAACTTTCAGTGTCTCTTACAGGCTTTCAGTCTGTGCATTTCTTGTCAGCACTCAGCCTGATGGTTTGGCTGTAGTGTTAGTGTGTTCATTGACGGGAGAAAAAAACAGCAAAACAATTGGTCAAATTTGTTCTTAAATGTAATTTATTCAATATTAAACTTTTAAAAAGCAATTTTGTTTAACAGTACAAGCTGTATAACTTCCGCGTCGCCATTCTTTTCTGCACATTTTCTCACTCACATACACATTGTTTTTACTTTTGCCTATATTTTTGTTCATTTCTGGTTGTTTTTGCAGCTAAATAAATGTTAACCTTTTGATTATTACTGTCTGTGTTGTAACTGTAGTCTTTCTGTGTAAATAATCATTTCCAATCCATTTTTGGCTCATTTTAATCTAGCAGTGTAGTAATTTTAAACAATAGTTGAGTTAAATAAACCATAGCTGGGTCAAAACAACAAGTGCTGGGTTCATCACTTTTTTGGTCCCTTGTTTGTTAAAATGGCCCAAATTGGTTTGTTTTTAAACCAGGATTTTATTTAGAGCATTCCAAATCTCTAACTTGTGAGGTTTCATGAGGGTTAGGAAGCTGGGCTTCCTAGCATTTGGAACAGGGCTAGTATGTCAGGTACATACCACTGAATCAGAGTTCCTTTTCATACCATGCCAGCGGCTGTTTGTGAGGTGATGCAAACCATGCAACATGTCTGCTATCTCCATCCTTTGTTCTAATTCCTCCCAAAAGCTTCTGCTAGCTAAACAAGCTCTGTAGACAAACATGACACCCCAGAGTAGATTAGATAGCAGGGGCGCACGCTGACACACATGAACCCATCCAAAACTATAGATGCTTGCAAGCTCGCAACGCTGAGAGGAGCCAGTTCAGGATTGAGAAACGTCTGGCCTCCTTCCAGGCCGCGAAAGAGTGTTGAGCGAGACTTGGAACGGCGCTGGCGCCCTCTGAGCGTGATGGATGTTTGGCGTTTCCTTACAGAGCGGGGAGAGCATCAGACAGCTGTACAATTGTCTCAGGACATCCGAGAAGAGAAGAAGAGCCTGGCAGAGTCATCAGAGGATTCCTCTGTCCATGTTGCACATGTCTCATCCAATTCTCTCCTCGAGACTCTGCGCTTTTGTCCACAGGAATCCAGCAGCAGTTTCAGTGGAAACGCACACACTCACATACACCACTGCAATCCGTTTGAATGATAAGGCTTTCTTAGACCGTGACGGAAGGGAGGAGAAGATGCTTAGGGAGCTAGAACTTTCCAGAATGATCTCCTGATAGCGATGGGGGTTCGCTTTATGGTTCACTCTTATAGTAATGCCATGGAAATCAAATGACCCAAGCAGGAAATCTCATTCAGAAGCGATATGGTTTTCCTCCAGACGTTTGAATGATAAGGCTTTCTTAGACCGTGACGGAAGGGAGGAGAAGATGCTTAGGGAGCTAGAACTTTCCAGAATGATCTCCTGATAGCGATGGGGGTTCGCTTTATGGTTCACTCTTATAGTAATGCCATGGAAATCAAACGACCCAAGCAGGAAATCTCATTCAGAAGCGATATGGTTTTCCTCCAGGAACATGGGCGGTTAAGCTCTTTGATGAGGAACACAAGAAGGCCAGTTTTAAATGAGATTTTGCATTTTATGGCACAACATTTTCAGATACGAGCCTCTAATTTTTAACAGCAGGAATTCGATGGATTATGTCATGCTAATATCAGAATATAAAGAATGGAGTCGTGCAGGAAAGCAAACACGTAAACCTTACAAGAGAAGTAATAACGCTTTAACTGTATACAGACCTCTGCATTATTAATAGACTCGACTTTCAGCTGCCACACACCAAAGTCTTCTCAATAATTTATCCCCATGGAGACACATGTCAACTTGTGCAGTCGGACACCTCATGAATTTCAAATAAATCATGCAAAACAACAAAAAAAGAGACATCATTAGCACTGCTTAGAAAACTACTGTGCTAAAATATTAGTAGATGGCTAACAGGGTTTGCTTTCATGCAGCAGGACTGGGAATTGATGATATATTGAGATTAGTTAAAATGTATTAATAATGGCATGAATTTTCAAAAGCACTAATTTTCAAAAGCACTAATACATTGTGTGAACTGATATATGTTGAATGTTGTGTTGAAAGTTCCCTTGAGCCACACACACACACACACACGCACGCACGCACGCACACACACACACACACACACACAGTTAATTCTGTCTTATGTTACAAGAAAAAAAATATGTATGGTAATATACTATTTCCGTGATATGAAATTATTTATATTGTGATATATTCACACTGTGGTATTTTGGTCACACCTCCCATCCCTATTAGAGAATAAAGGATTGAGGCACAAAGGTCACGCCTGTTATAGGAAGACTTATAGTCTCAATCAGAGAGATGTGGATATGCATATGGATTCTCCTCAGATCTATCTGAATTATGTATTTAATGTATAATCTAAGTGAGAGCAGGGGTTCTATGGTCCAGTAAAACCATATAAATATCAGGAATTTTCCAGGCCTGGAATATATTATCCCCAGTTTTATTTATTTTTTTCTGTTAGAAAATATTCTTTGTGAGGGCAAATTATATAAAATGATTTCTAAAAATCAAATGGCATAGAAAACTCATGGAAAATTATGAAAATTCACTGAACCCCTGCAAACATTTATGCAGGCTTTTTAAAAAAAAAAATTATTTAGTAATTTGTTGTATTATAAAGTGTTGTTGGCTTTTTCATGTAACCTTATTTTTCCCCATGTATCCAGTTGTGGGGTGATTTTATTTGATGCCTACAGTTGTTGTGCACTCTATAAAGGCACAAAGCAATACTCAGCGCTCAATGCTCTTTACTCTGACACTTTTCTCTCTGTAGATTTCTTATAGATTTATAACAGTGCAGACTAGAAGTTGAGCTGGGGAATTGAAGAATAAAGATTTCAGTTCATAGAACAAGGTCAACAAATGTCTGAAACATCACATACATAGGTTCCGTTTATATTTCCAGATTCATAAACATGCATAAACAATGTATACAACCTTTCAGCTTCTTCGTATTTACAATTGCATACATATTCCATAAATACATACAAACTGTACAATTGTGGTACACTTCACATTCACCTTGGTCAGTGAAAGCAAAATGGCCACAAGGTTGAATCTGAATGTGAGGTTGTGTGTGTATGAGTGTACATGCAGGTAGGAGGGTTTTATGGTAACTCTTCAGTCAAAGGCTAATTGAGTTTTAGTAAGCATAAGCTCTGCTCCGCCATCCTATTTTGGCTAATTTGGATTACCTGCTATAAAATGATTTAGCATTTACCCTAAATAAATCATTTACAACATTAAGAATTGTTCAGCTTAACAGCAGGACAGCTCAAGGAATCAACACCCGGTGCATAAATCACGTTTGACCCTGCTACTGTCTGGAAAACATATTTCAACCGCTGCTACTTTAGAACCTGAATGCAATAAAATGCAACATCTCTCCTCTAACCTTCTCTCTGTCTCTGAGGATTTAAAGTTCTCAGAACAAGCTATGAGATACCGTCCAGCTGAAAACTTCACATACAGTAGAGCATGGAAGAAAAAAGAAATCTTCTCTGGAAGAAGAAGAAGAAAATGTTTTAGAACACTTAACAAGGAAGTTACATGATTTTGGCCAGCTGTGACACATAGCCAGGGCTGGATTATGGACTGTGGCAGTGGGGCCTGTGCCCTGGGGCCTCCAAACATAGCACTTCTGGGACTCCCTTAGTTCTTCAAATTTAAATTTCACTATTTAAATATTACTTGAATTTACTTGAAAATAAATAAATAAACAAAAATTACAATACGATAAATACAATAAAATAAAAATACATGTTCAGGTATTTAAAGAAATATACAAAAATGTAAAAAACAAAACAATGTGCTATTAAGGGAAATAAATAAATAAATGCTAAATTAGTTGTCATAGCACAACATATACAATTATTCAAAGAGAAGCAGAATCACAGTAAAAGAGATTTATATGCATATGAACATTGAAATATTTAATTGTCAATGTTTTAATTGAAGATATGTCATAATAGCAACTAGGGGTGGAACGGTTCGCGGAAAAAAAATAGAACTGTACGGTTCTCCACACACGGTCGGCACGCGCTAGGACCGCGGATCAACTTAAATCTGACAACACATCTGTAATATGGTTTGCTATAAATAACACGTAAAACAAACAGGGTTCGGCTAATATATGTTTCTGTTGATGGATGCGCATTCTGGCTTCCCAATACATTACAACAACAGCGATGAAAAAAAAAAAAAACGTGGAAAACCATTCACCCTTGTTCAATGCGAATGCCTTATGCTGGAATATGAGCAGTCATTTATCACCACGTTGATATCTGTGTTTAAACTAAACTCGTTTAATCTTTGCCAGTTTAAACATTTAAGAGCCAGAGGATGCAAGCTCGCGCGCGCAGTGAGACGATTTGTGCGTGCGCTCATCCGTAGCGCGCAAACCCGGGCCTCAGACGCACACAAATATTAAGCTTTCTCTGAAGTATTGTGTTTAAATGGACAAATTACTTTATTCAATTTCTGTACCTGAAAACTGTTTGTTTGAAAACTGTTGAATTACTGTTTATTTTATTTGTATCTTTACTCTATTGTATTTATTTGTGCTGTTGCTTGTAGTTAGATAGATTATTCTTATTTTCTTTATTTTTATTTGACAGTATAGTTTTTCCCTAAACATAGCACATACCGAACCATACCGAAACCGTGACTCTAAAACCGTGATACGAACCGTGAGTAAGTTGAACCGTTCCACCCCTAATAGCAACACTATGGGTTTAAATTGAATCATTTCACACAATTAGCCTACAGGTTTTAGTGAAAAGCAATGACAATTACAATATGTATTAAATAAACAAATAATAACACTAGTAACAACATGCCACTTGGGGTTTTCTGCTCTGCCAATTCTGCTGGGCCATTTTACCCCAAGGGTCTATTTTTTTTCACTTCAAAATAAAAACTTTAAATTTTTACTCCACAAATCTAAAAACATGAATGTGTCCACAAATCCTCCATTAACAAATATATATTTTTTCCATGTCTAAATTCACGTCATACATAACTATTTTCCAAAGACACAAAATCAGATCAGATAACCTCAAAACTGTTTCAACTGACTTAATCTCACAAATGTTGATATTCAGATTAAATGACGTATGCGCCATTCCTCAAAAGGGTTGAGATGAGATTTTGTGCAATCTATGGCCAAGAGAGAGAGAGAGAAAAAAGAAAGGTTGGAGGGTCATTTTACCCCATCTATAAATGTATAGCAATATGGTAGGCCAATAAAGAGGCATTTTAGTCTAAATGAGTCTAAATGTAACTTTACTATAGGAAAAAATGTTGTCCTCTCTAACAATGCTTCTATTAGTCTGTACAATGAATTTAGACATACTCAGAGTAAATAGTGATTGCAGAAAATGAATTGAATTGTCTTTCTGGCTCCATGTGCACTCTCTTTACTTCCACAGGCCTATTTTTATATGGTCTACAGCCCTAGTAACACTTTCAACGTGCACGGACCCCCATTTACCAAAGTAGATGGAAGGCGACAAGTGCTGAACCGTAAGCCAAATCCTCCACTGCTGGGTCCATTTAATCTACACATGGAAATGAAGCCAGTGTTACACGGACCACTCCAGAGGAGGTCACTTGAGAACTAATCAGACTGATCCATTTAGCCGGCTCCCTGAGAAGTGTCTAGTGCATAACACTACGGCAAACGCTCTCCATTCTGTGCTCACTTACCCATGCTCAATTTTTTCAAATAAGGCTGAGGGATCGGACCAAATTCTGCACGTGTTTACATAGATGAATCCTGAATGTGTGACGGCACTAAGGTGTCTGTTTAAATGAGATGGAGAAGAACATTTAACCTCAACCCTGTTTAATGCATGGAATAACTGTGTCTCCCGCTATCTGGAAATTTCATACTGTCCTATAGTCGTCTGCTGGGGTCAGATATCATTTTCAATATTTTCCAACACATTAGAGTTAATAATCTGGCAGAGAAGTCTATCTGTGATGTCTTTAAGCCAATATTTGTGATTAATCACCCATCATTAATACTGAACTTATTACAAAGTACGAATATATGCCAGATTGGATATGGTAATGGTCAGCTCATATAATAAAAGAAATGTCAGTATGTGACAGGATAGAGATGACTATCGGATTGATCATATTTCAAATGCGGCAATATTGTGGCTGACATTAAATTAGAATAGCCCGATAGCTTCTACAATTATTCCCCTAGGGCTAAAGGAAAAATGTAATTCATTTCATATTTAGCTGTATTCCATAAATGCAAAATGATAACGACGTATCAGCCACTCACATCTGCCAATGCAACACTGCGGGAACAGAAAGTGACTTGAACACATAAATCAGCAAACAATCCGACATCATGTAAAGTACCTACAGACATAAAACTGACAATGTGCATCTATTTCAAAACATTTTATGAAATTCACTTCAAAAGATTATTTTTAAAGTTTAATTTCACTATTGCTATTAACACTGCTGACTGCTGCACAATAAAATAACTTCAAAATATATATATAGTATAAATATTATTATATATTATATGAATATTGTCTGTTTTAATTTTGAATAGAAAATTAAAAATTGAACATGATATAACAGGAAGAGTTAGAGCTGAAAACATCATAAAAATATTTATTAATTCTTATGAGTTTTGTCTCCTAATGTAGTGATGTTGATTCAGTTAATAAAAGCCAGTTAACTTAGATGTTACCAAATCCTTTGTATTAACATGGTACTTTGGGCCATATTTTAAGGACTTTTTTTTATAGAGTATGAGAAGTAACTGACAGAAGCAGGAAGACAGTGTCTGGAAATATTGAATTTTGTCACTCAGAGGTAGTGTGCTTCATACATCCTTTCTATTTTCTGTCCATACTAGGGGTCCACAAACCCTCCGGATAATATAATGGGTCGGCAGTGTAGCTGAACAAACTCCTGCTGCACCATTACAGCACAATTTCATCATCTGGGTAGAAAATTATGACAGACAGCCATTGCATATTTTATTTCCATTTCATTTCACATGTCTTTAATTTAGTCTGCACAGGTGAAGTCTAAAAGCTTTGACCACAATTTTTGGTGGGATGAAAGTATTGTAAAGCATCAGAAGCACTTCTGAAAAAAAAAAAATTTAAAGAATTGGCTCTCTTTTGGTAAATGAGAAGGATTTTGAATGGAATTTAACACATGTCCTACAGGATGTTTAAATGTAATTTGAACAGGAATAATAATTTACTGATTCAAAGAAATTCAACAAGGTCACACAACAGAGGTATTTCATTATTTCAACACAAGTTTTTGGATAAAGCATAAATAATTAGATCATTAATTTAGACTATTTATGCGTATTTAATCCCTGCTATATATATAGGGGGTGATACATATATAGGGGGTGTGAACCTACACTGGTCTCACGGTTCGGTTCGATACGATTATCATGTCATGGATTCAGTTCAATTCGATATCACGATGCATCATGCTGCATTGACGATGCACTGCTTACCAGGTTGTTCATAAAAGCCGAAATGTGCCTAGATGTCGGCTTTTAAAGTAGTTGGAGCATTTTTAATTACTCGCACTCGCCTCCCTCTGCCATTGTATGCTACCGCGACAAATACGTACGTGACAAATGACGTCAGAAAAGCATCAGTACGTTATAATCAGTTATGGTCTATTACTGAACTGATACCGAATCGTCCTCGTCTGCATTGCGATGCATCGTAGAAACGATTTATTTCGACACCCCTAATATATACAATATATATATATATATATATTTTTTAAATTAACTGATAAGACTATTTAGTATTGTCAAAACAATTAACAGACCCTTACAAATGCATATCAATTTAACCATAAATCACCACAAATATCCCCTACATTGTTTTCAGATAATTTTTGTTTATAAAATTGTAAAATTATTATATTATATTATATTATATTATATTATACAGTTACACGTATTTATAAAGGTGGAATTTTACGCACTGATTATTAATATAATTTACTATTTCTGGAAATTGTAGTGTGTGTGATAAAATATTTATTATTAATTCATACAAAAACATGTCATTAAATGCAGGTATATGAATTTCTTTTGATTTTAATCACTGTTATTTCTACAATTCATTTTCTGCTTCAATTCAGAATTTAAACCGGTTTTACAGGCATTCTCATTAGTATTCTGAAGAGTGCATGACCCTGCCTCTCTGTGTCTCTTTTGCTTTCTCTTTTTTCCTCTCATCATATCTGACAAAACAGGATACATGAAACACCCATTTAAGCTTGCAAAGTCATAGGACAAAGTCTCGTCAAATGGCATGTGAGCTTTGTCTTTCTCAATATTTGGGTGGAATGTATCAGTCTCCAGCGCTTTGTGACATATGATCTAGTGTAATAGCTCTCCGTCCCTGAGGCACAGATGAATGACAGAGAGATGGAGGCATGACATTCAAAGACTGACAGACTGAGTGGCAGAGATTTGAGTATCTGATTATCTGCAGTTTTTTCCCCAAGGAACTAAAGAAAAACTAGGGCTATATATACACACTGGGGGCTAACAAGCTTAACAAGATAAGACACACCTGGGGAGACTAATCAAGGGGAACCAATGAACAAACGGACAACAAACACCACGGGAGACAGGAAGTGACATAAATATATGCATTAGGGCTGCCCTCGACTAAAGATTTTTTCTGGTCGACTAGTAGTCATTCATTTTAAGCATTAGTCGACTATTAGTCGCACTTTTATTAATAAACCATATAAATCATAATAATGAGCCTTTGCCTACATAGCCTAATAAGCGCTCAAGCGCACGCAAAAAAGGCTTGCCACAGCGCACCGGCAAATAGGCTATAATAATTATGAATGTGTTAGGGTAAAACGGCAAATACACTGCATTAATGTTCTAATAATTTATTGTTACACTAGTGCTTTCTGTTTTCGGTTAAGAGATGAAATCGGCAACACTGACTCGTCGTCTCCGCAGTATGCGCCTGTATGCATGAAGTGACGCGCTCAAGTTCACAGAGTCCGAGACGGCAGAAAGCGCATCCTGTTTGCTTTCATTATTTTACAAAAGCGCAACGTTTCGTTTTTCCAGAGAAGAATAATCATGGCTGATAGTAAGACATGCAAACATAAAAGAAAACCAAACTGGATGCGAAAACAGCTATATATTAAGGATATAATCAAATTTGGAGTTGGGATAGCCTCCAAACCAAAGCCGATTCCTTTTTAAAAGCTCATTACCGTCAAATGTTTCAAAAATGTTTATATTCCGACTCGAGGTAGATTGCTGGCAACAGCCATAACGCACAAGATGCAGTACTTTCAGTGACCTGTAATAGGCAGTATCACGTCTTTTGTAGCAGAAATAAACTGCTGCAGAAAAAGCTAGGTGCATGCAAAATGTAATGTGTAACTGCAACACTCATTTCAAATGTAGTGGAGTAAAGAGTACAGATACTCATTCAAAAATGTAGTGAAGTAAAGAGTAAAAGTTGCTAATATCTTTGATATTCAGTACAACTACAAAGTACACGAAAAGATACTCAAGTACAGTAACTAATTACATTTACTCCAATACTTTACACCTCTGCATATCATGTTAATATTTTAGGTTAGTGGGAAAAAAACAAGATTTATAATTGTTTTATAATTATTATTAGCCACGACGCTGAGCTCCGCAATTCTTCTGACATTTTTGTTTGTTTGTTCTGTTTTGTCATTCTTCTTCTATAAGTTTTACCAGAGACGAACTCCTTAACATTAAGCAACACATCCCAGACAATATTTTTCAGTTTTTTGATTATTCAGACGTTTTGTTGGACATTCTAGTCGGAGGTACAGCTGTGTTGTTCAACCGCGCATACAGACGCAGAAGAGGGAAACGCGCCGGCGCCCTGGTTAAGTTCCGTGCGCGCGGCTTTCGAACTGCGCTCCCACGCATTCATCTCGCGAATGTCCGTTCCCTTCTTAACAAGACGGATTAACTTTTTCTCCTCACCCGCACCAACAAGGACTTTTCAAACTCTGCTTCACTGAAACCTGGCTGAGTGAAGCCATTCCAGATAACGCGCTTCATCTGCGGGGCTACCAACTGTTCAGAGCGGATTGCATCGCGGCATTAAAGGGGAAAACGAGAGGTGGTGGATTGTGTTTCTACATCAACGAAAGTTGGTGTTCAGATGTAACAATGCTGGAAAGGGTATGCTGTCCTAACTTAGAGGCACTCTTCATAAACTGTAAACCATTCTACTCACCGCGGGAGTTTTCCGCTTTCATTCTGGCGAATGTGTACGTTCGTCCGGACGCGTGCGTGAGCGCCGCGATGCAACAGCTGGCCGAACAAATAACTGAAATGCAGCAAAGGTACCCAGACTCCATTTTAATCATTCTTGGAGATTTTAACAAATCAAATCTCTCCAGTGAACTGCCAAAATACAAGCAGCACATTACATGTTCCACCAGACAGTAATATATTGGATCACTGTTACACAGCAATAAAGGATGCATATCACTCTGTCCCACGGGCAGCTTTGGGGCTCTCTGATCACTGTTTGATTAATCTTATACCGACCTACAGGCAGAAACTGAAATCAGCTAAACCTGTTTTAAGGACTGGTTTTAAGGACTGTTAAAAGATGGACTAATGAAGCAGAGCGAGATTTATAAGCCTGTTTCGACCTCACTGATTGGAGTGTTTTTGAATCTGCAGCCACCGATCTGGATGAGCTCACATAGACTGCAACTTCATATATCAGTTACTGTGAGGATATGTGCATCCCCACTAGGACATTCTTATCATTTAATAATGATAAACTATGGTTTACTGGGAAACTCAAACAGCTTCGTCACGCCAAAGAGGATGCTTACAGAAGTGGGGATAAAATCTTGTACAGTATAATCAGGCCAGGAACAGACTAACAAAGGAGATCAGAGTGGCTAAAAACTAATGTGAAAAGCTGAGAAAACAGTTTTCAGCCAACGATCCGGCGACAGTATGGACTGGTCTCAAGAACATCACCTTGTACATGACACCACCCCCACAGTCTGTGGAGAATCAACAACTGGCTTGCGATCTGAATGTGTTTTACTGTCGATTTGAAAGGCCAGTCTACCACCCCCCCTCCACTCTGATCTGCACTTCACACATTCACTTACCCCCCCTGGACCCCCCTCCCTCTCTCCCCCACCATTCAACTTGCGCTTAAGGTCTGTGTAGAGGATGTGATCATGAACAGGGTCTTCAGGAAGCAGAAATCTAAGAAAGCTTCAGGCCCAGACGGTGTTTCACCTGCCCCTTTTAAAAGTCTGCACTGACCAACTGGCCCCCACCTTCACACAGATCTTAGTTTAGTTAGTTTAGTTTTATTGATTTATATAGCACATTTAATAACGACAGTGTCGACCAAAGTGCTGTACAAAATTAAAATAATAAAATACATAAAACAACTAACCATATAGAACAAATCACAAATTATGACAAAGATAACATCACACATTATCAAAATATTTGACGGCATTTACTCCAGACCATAAGCCGTTTCAAAAAGATAAGTCTTAAGTGAAGATTTAAAAACCTGAAAAGAGGAGGCTGGTCTTATATACAATGGTAAATAATTGTAAATCTTCAACAGATCTCTGGAGCTGTGTGAAGTTCCCTGCTGCTTCAAACGCTCCACCATCATTCCGGTCCCCAAAAAGCCCAAAATCACTGGACTTAATGATTACAGACCTGACATGTAGAATTGTACAGTAAGGAAGTTATTTCCCTTAACCAGGAAATTAACGTTCTTAGAATTGACAGACAGTTGACCCTGAGAGGTCAAGTAAATACTCACAGCGGATCTAAATATTTATAATTAATTATAACTAGTTATGATTAATTATTCATATTTCCCCTTTGAGCTGATTCGCTACAAGGTAATGAATTACAACTACTCACGTTACTGAAATTAAGTAATTTTTCGGGTACTTGTACTTTTTTGAGTATATTTTTAAAGCTGTACTTTTACTTGTACTTAAGTACAAATTAAGCAAAATAATCTACTTCGTAATTTTTAAATCATAGTTCGTTACTGAGTGCGCCCACAATTTGAATTAATATTCAGACCTTTGACGGCACTTCAGTAGCCAATAAAGATATCCGATCGTAAAGGGACCAATAAAAGCCCTGATATCTGAACCGGGAAAAGCCGCCGCTGCAACAGGGTTGAAGAGCTGATCAGACAGTGAGGGAGCTCAGCATAATTTAAACAAACTACAAAACAAACTACATGGTAGTGTTATCATAAATATCTATATTTTGATACCGATACTGAAATATCTGACACGGTTCCATTACTCATGTTCCACAGTATCTACCGAATATACACCGATACAAGCTGCGTCTCTCTTTCCTCTCCAACAGTGAGTTTGACACGCATCTGCCTCATGTCGATTACAATCTGAATGTCCGCGCGGGATGTAGGTATTCCGCATAATTTTAATCATTCCCGCGCAAATGTGGCGAGAACTTTATTGTAACATGAGAACACAGTCATGTAATCATAGATGCAAGCTCTCAAATATGCCTTAACTTATACAAATGAACTGCCCTCTCATTCTGATATTGCTTGTGCGTACTCAGACTGTGTGCAATCGCGATCTCTCCGTGCTAGAAAGTATTTCTCTTTGCTCCTGGATTAAATTTTGTCAAAATTTATCAACCATTCAGAATAGATCCACGCCTGACCGATGAAAATCCTACTGGAAATTTTATTGGCTGTAAGTGAAATGCACCAGAAAGTCTTTCATCAATCAAAGATGGAACTTTAATTTCTTTACAATGCAAGTATGCTAGAAATGTTTCGGAATTTGATATTTGTATGATTTGTACATAGTCTGTCTAACTGCATCACTACATTGTACAGACACAGGTCAAAGCCATCTGTATTTATCTAAATAAACAACATATATGGCTCTTAAAACACTGCCTATGGAAATTCAGTATTGTCATATTTTGAGAATCTCAACTGAATTGAGGTCATTTGTTTTATAATTTTATTACTGACTGTGTACTTGTCCTTTTTTGTAAATTCAATTCAGTTTGAATATTATACAGTTATATATATATATACACCTTGCTACGTGTACTGCGTTAGGCTAACTTGAAATCAAGCTTCCTTGTGCTGTAAGCTTTTGCAACAAAGTTACCCTATTTTAAAGACACAAATACACAGAATGAGCAAATGATTAAGATTGAGATTTTTGTAATAGTAATTGATCAATGTTTATATGTATGTACATAAAAGCCTGCATTAAAATCTGTTCATTATATAAAGCGAATGTGTCTTTTTAGAAGATTTGGATTAAACCACTTAAAGCTTAAAATAATGATTGCCTTGGGGAAAAAAATGGATGAACAAAAAATAAATTGAGATATTAAAATATCTATATGGCAGTATACAGTATGTGGAAGCTTTGCCAATGGTATTGAAAATGATCCGTCAATCGTCATGAAATCAAAAATGACTCTACTTACTTTTTTAGTGAACATTACTAGTCTTGTGGTTCAACAATTAAACCGTGGAAGTCAATACACCAGAAAAAAAAAAAAATTGTCTGACGTCATAATCTTTAATCCAAAACTGAAAATTTTGCTTCTACTCTGGAATGGCGTTTTTGCTCTGATGACGTCAGTTTGATGGCTTCGGGAGAATCCTCTTGTTAAGTCATGACGTAAGGACTGCTGTTTCCGGGTCCATGCCTCTACTTATTTCACTTGAGAATACTATCTCAGCAGCCATTTATGAGCACTATTTAATTAATATTACATATTTAAGCTAAGCATTTAAAAAATTGCTGTGCACACTACAGTCTCCGTGCTCACAGTGTCTCAGACACTAATATTTTAGCTGAATCACTGTCTGGCCATCTGGGATTTCAGTATGGAGATAAAGGGGTTATAATTTTTCAGTATTATATGGCATCGTAGGTGTATATTAGCACAGTTTGTTGTTTTTTGGGGGGCGTCTGGCAGAGCGTCAGGACCCAGAAGCGGTGAAGCATGATGTCAGAAGTAACAAGCAGATATTCTTAACCACTCCTACCCAACTGTGAATCTGCTATGAGCAAGAGATGGAGTGGAGGTGCACCACAATAAAGCCTCGTCCTTTATTCAATATTCCGTTTCACTTGGGTTAAGGCTAGAAGGGATACACATGGCGCTACTGGGCATGCGCACAGAAATACAGTATAATTTTTGTCACACTGTACAACAATAATTAATATTTTTTGCATTATTGTAAGGGGTAGGTTTAGGGTTGGGGTAGGTGTAGACGTTAATAATAATAAAAAAAAAACAATCTAATAGGTAGAAAATTAAATTTCATTGTTAGTTTCCTGTTGGAGCTGAATCCCTTCTAGCCACAACCTTTCACTTGGAAATACATCATAACACTGAAGTCAGTTGCAACTTCCGATTCAGGGATACTTTACTATTTATATATTTCAAGGTATTGAAGTTAGAATTTCCTGTATAATGACCACTAATTCACGTACTTTGTCAATAAAATAAAAGTGGGTTTTATTCAAAGTAGCTATTATCCACATAGGTCTTTGATGTGAATGAATATTTTTTGGTAATTCATTAAATATCGCCGGCTAAAAAGAAACTAGTAACTAGTACTCTGAGTAGTTTTTGAAAAGAATACTTTGTACTTTTACTTAAGTACTGTTTTGGCACCAGTACTTTTACTTGTAATTGAGTATTATTTCAGCAATGTAACAGTACTTGTACTTAAGTACAAATTTTCAGTACTCTTTCCACCACTGCTGCTTACAGACAGGAGGTTAAAGAGCTGGCTGTCACAAACACAAATGCTCACAGTTTGAAGTTAAATGCCTTAATAATGGATTTGTTCCTTAGCTTTTCACTTCACAAGAAGTTTAATTATGGACTGGAGTCGTGTGGGTTACTTGTGGATTGTTGTGGTATTTTTATCTGTTGTTGGGACTCTCATTCTGACGGCAGCCATTCACTGCAGAGGATCCATTGGCGAGCAAGTGATATAATGATACATTTCTCCAAATCTTTTCTGATGAAGAAAAAAACTAATCTACATCTTGAATGGCCTGAGAGTGGGTACATTTTCAGCAAGTTTTATTTTTTCACTGAACTGTTCCTTTAAAGACAAACAACCCATTATAGGTTCATTCCTCCAAATTGTGCAAGCACTTGCCTCTGTGGCATTGCAGCATCCTGGGCACAACCAATGTTGAGTTTTGGGGTGGGACTAACATTTTATCTGACCAATGGAAGACCTTTAAGGGAGTCAGTGAGATGATTATGCCAGTGCATGTACGTCTTTATATGCATGGCATGAAGAGAACACATGCACGATTACAGTCCTGTGATGATTGAGTGTTTTGAATACAAGCATCCCTCATGTGTCGCAGTGCTATTATATGTGTTATCTATATTCACAGGCTGGGGTGTCATTTGGTCTCTAATCTGCTCATCTTTCCACTTTTAATGAAGTAGCCACTTCAGTGAGGAAAAACGGATGTCATCAATTTAGAACAATATTCGTATTCATTTATTATTCAGATTCATTAATTTTCACAAATTCAGTATTATTCACTGATTAATAAACACTCTGAACTTCTTGTGGTGTCATCAATAAGAAGAGAAACATCTCAAAGTCGCAGTAAGGTTATTACTGTTATAATTTGCCTTACTGGAACTAGTTAAAATTCCAATGGAATACATTTTCATTAGCAGGAAATATTATGTGTTCACATACATTGCTCATCTGACTTAACTATTAATTTTTTATGATGCAATTTTATTTAAAAAATGAAAGTAGTCCACATATCTCTTACTTTTGCATTTTCATGCATACATAAATCACAAAGAAACACCCACCTATTAATCCATGTTGTTATATGACTTTTTTCTTTGCAGCATAAACGATGAATTTTGAAGAATATCCTGGCTACTCCTTTATATATAAAGTAAGTGAAGGAGGACTAGAGCTGTCAAGTTGGGGCTGTCTGATTTAATAAAAATAAATAAATAAATAAATAGACGTGAGCATTATGCAATATTCTACTTCTTCTAAAGTCACACATTTGTTTTGTACAGGGAACAGACATAATTTTAAGCTGTTATTTACTGTTAATCTTCACATTCTTTGAGCAGGTAATATCCCTAGATCAGTCCGCATACTGAGCCAGTGAATTTAACCAACTCAGTGCAAAAATCTGACTCCAAATAATGATTCATTCATTAATCAGACATATTTTTGTCTGTGCAAAGGAGAGCTACAGTATGCTACATGTGAAGATTTTTTTTTTTTTTACATTTACATTTATTAATTTACCAGACACTTTTATTCAAAGTGACTAATTTTGGCTCACATAAATCTACTGTATGACTTCATAAGACTTGGAATATAGTGCACAAGTTATTTAGACCACTTTTAAGATACTTTTGTGGTGCCTTTTTGGCATTTTGTAGCTTCACAGCCTTAGTTCTCATTCACTTGGATTCATTTCACTGAAAAACTCCATTTGTGTTCCACTGAAGAAAGAAAATCATACAGGTTTGGAACAACACGTGGATGAGCTCTTTTTTTTTTGGGTAACAAATCCATACAATAGCATAGAACAATCCAAGCTAACAAGAAACATTCTCAGAACTTTGGCTAATGTTTTGGTAAAGTTCTCATTATGAACAAATGTTCTTCCAGTAACATTATAGGAATGTTTGTTATCTGGTCTTTAACTCTCAAAACATTAGCACAAAAATGCAAAAATGTATGCATTTCTGAAAGGTTTTGTTGGAGAGTAACAACATTAGCATAACCAAGAACAAAATGTCATTAAAGAATAATAAAAAAAAAAAAAAAAAACTGGAGGATTTGCATGTACAGAGAACATTCAGAGAAAAAAAGTCATAACTTTATGGGAACGTTAGAAAAATGTCCTTAGAAACATACGTTTGTTAGCTGGGATGTGTAAACAAATTCAGTTCAGTTCCTGCATAAACATCTGAATATGTATGTGAACCAAATCTGAACTCACTACAGTGTCATATTTATTTGGATTACATCTTTGACACAATTAATTTCTAGGTATAAATAGCCTGGGATGTTTGCATGAATTACAGCATGCTAAAAACCATTACAAAGCATTGTGCTACACAAAATACTAACATTCAGCCTGTGAATTCGGTGGAAATCTCTGGATGCTCATCTTCCCCTGCGCTGCCTCTTTCTGACACCGGCCCCAAAGTTGTTTTCTCTTTGCTAATCTTGTAGGCACGTATAACTTGATTAGACTTCACAAATCCAATGGTAAAACTATTGATTGCCTCCAGATGGAATTAATCTAGAGCGCAATTGTGTGGGGGTCCCTTCTCAAAGCATTTGTTTTAGTCCACAGCCTCCGAAGCAGCAGACCCCATTTTGCAGATGCTCACCGAGCAATGGGAGAAAAGAAAAACTCAATCCAATTATACAGATAAATAAGGACTAATCATGCAACCAAAAAATTTTAATATGAGGTTTACGGGTGGGTCGATAAGCATTATCGTTTCACCCCTGCTGAAATTTACAGCATAATTTCAGATAACGCCGGAAGAAAAAGGATACAAATTGCACCGATAAATAGTTCAACATTAGACATTAACATATGGATTGTAAGGGACCCTGATAAGGGGGAGACATTTTATTAGAGGCGAGAAACATCCCATTAAAAGGCCTCTCTTGGTGAACCATTTCCATAATTCATGTGCTAGAGCGGCATCAGAAAGGTATGGCTTCCTTTGTGGAACGGGCAAATTGACTTTCAAAGGTCATTTCAATGAGGATTATTTTGGTGACTACATGACTGGTGAAATTATTTCACCAAATATGAGATTTATTTTCCACATCAAGAAATTAATTTTCACTCGGCTGTAATTTAAAGTAGTGTTCCATTAGCCAAAAGAAAATGTACTGAAAATACAGTTTCCACAAAAATATTATATAGCAAAACTGTTTTTGACAATGGTAATAATAATAATGTTTCTTTAGCACCAAATCAGCATATTAGAATGATTTCTGAAGGATCGTGTGACACTGAAGACTGGAGTAATGATGCTGAAAATTCAGCTTTGCCATCACAGGAATAAATTACATTTTGATATATATTCAAATAGAAAACAGTCATTTTAAATTGTAATAATATTTCACAACGCCATTGTTTTTACTGTATTTTTAATCCAATTTATGCAGCCTCGGTAAACATAAAATACTTTTTTAAAAACGCTAACTTTTTAACAGTTGTGAACTACTTTGAATAGCTGGGGATATTTTCAAAAACAAAATCATTTTGAAACAAAAACACATTCCATAAATAACATCTGGGTCTTGAAATTGTTGCATCAGTGATTAGCCCAACAGTTTTAAAGAAGCTCCTCACAAAAACATAAGCATTAGCGTATAACAGTAACATACACAGATTCATTCCTCTCTGACATTTTCCTGAACCATTTTCATTGAATAACAAAGCTGACTAAATTGTTTGTATAATTCATATGGCAATGTCATTTTAAATATGGTTAGCTCTGGTACAGATTTGATCAATATTACTTAGATTAACCTTCAATTTCCATACTTCCTCTGATGACAACTGTAACTGCTTTAAAGTCACATCCTTGTACCCTGCACAGGGAAGTAATTATGAATATGCGGCAGAGAAATATGACAACACGACTACACAATCACCACACGTGGCTTTAATTGTCTACCAATGAGCTATTGCCTAATCGCTGGAGCCAAACTGAATCAGCAAACAAATTTATAAGGGCATTTAGACCTCAATTTCATTGGAGGCTTAATGATGCCGATCGATGAAGGCTGTGTATCTGAAGGACAAACACATGTTTTCGCTCTTTTTTTGCCTAATGGCTGTGTGCTTCAATCACACACTTTAATCAAGTGAGACAGAACCGGTGTGGGCCGATTGCCAGACACGGCCGTGTTTTCTGAGATACAGACCCAAGAGATGCTTCGGTAGCAGGTTGGCTGTAGTACAGACCTAGAATCAATTGGATCGCACCCATTACAAGGCACAAAACACAAAACCGGTCTCAGGATGTCTTCGTCACCTCCAAAACCCCATCAAACTTCACCTTATCCACCTACACAATGCATTCTGTACAACTAGCCGGCATGACATTCCCGTTCCCCTTGACTGTTTCCCTCAAATCACCTGCAATCTGTACACAATCCTCTTGAAGACCCTCAGAGGAGCTTTTTACAGCTGCATGTCTCCATCCGTGATCAGGAATGAATGTGGTTTTCAATCACGTAATCAATCTGAGACATGGTGGGTGTGCGGGAGGTCATTTGAACACTGGTCGCAGCCATATTCTTTCAAGGGTATCGCCTTATGTTCTTCACAAGTAATATTGTCTTCATGTCCATCGGCGCTCTAATACTGAGCAGGCTCGCTCGAGCACATCGTAGGGTCACACGTAATTCACCGCATGCTGTCACTCTGGACACTCAACAAACATCTGACCCTCAATATTCACCAAATGAAAGAGTCCAGAGCTCTTACCTCCTCTGGACGTTTCTCCATCACCGAAAACTCCATCTCAGCAGGCGGCAGAACACAATCTCGCATGATTTCATGCGTAACTATATACCAGATGTCGAATGTAGTCCAGGTAACATCAACAAAGACCTTGATGAACACAATGGGCCTCCATGCAACACGAACAGAATGAATGTCTGTGTAAATCATTCACACATCCATTGGTGTATTGATGTACATTATCAGAAAAACAGTGTTGGTCATTGATGAAATCACAATAATCAGTCAAAACTAGGGCTGCACGATAAATCACATGCGATATTTAATGCGCATCTTGTCAGAAAGCCGGTTCTGTAATCAGCGGTAAATCTCTATCACCTGCGGGCTTTCACATTGAGCAGCATTAACTACACAGAGCCGTTGTTCACTGACGAGCTGCGCAAAAAATCGTGCGAATATGAACGTGGTTTTGCGCAGCTCGTCAGTATAATCGCATTCGATTTATCGTGCAGCCCTAGTCAAAACCAAGAAAATAAGAAAATTACAACCCAGACTCATTGGAAAAATGCGCCTGTGGTGACATATTCTACACGTTCAAAGTAACTAAAAGCACATTCAGTTTTATCCAAAACAGATAAATGGGAATCTGGCAATGTTTCATAACATTGATTGTTGTACTGTATGTAATGTCGCCGTTCAGAAATGTGTACTGTAAATGGTGCTACAAAGTTTATGCTCTATGGCATTTGAAAATAGCACACCACCTTCACTAAACCTGACACTAAACCCACCCAATAGTGAGCAAAAGTGAAAATAAGTCTTTATTAATTGGTAATCTGCCCCTTAATAATAATTTGTGTTAAAAGGATAAAAGTTGTGTTTGTGTTTCACTGCCTCTAGTGTTCATTTCAACTGGAAACTGCAGTGCACTGTAAGCATAGGTATGTTTTTGGAGTTTTGCAAAAATTTAAGCAGAGGAACATTTTTCCAGTGATTCCATGTTGTAAAATTAAGAATGTTTCCTGATGATGTCATCCCAATACTCTATAGATTTAGGCCAACGAAGGCGCTGCCAAGGTGCAGAACATGATTTTTTAAAATTGGATACACTTTACCAGAAATCACATCAGTAAAGTTATTCGTTCTCACCATGTTGTCACAATGTTTACAACTTCCACACCTAAAATTACCAGTTAAAGAACCAAGCCACATTTTATTTTCCAAGGCTGGAAGATGACTACGTACCACCTTGTTTCTTATAGTTGGCGGATGCCTATAACTAACCAATGGTTTTTCTGGAAAAATTGCCCTAAGAGTACTATGACTTTCTATGATGTGCCAATTCGAATTTATAATATGTTTAATTTCTGTAGCCTCACGGCTGTAAGCCGTCAAAGAGAAAAGGCCCGATTAGAATTAATACTAGCACTTTATTCTTCTTACTCAGTAATTGTTTCCTATCCATAGATTTAACTCTCTCGGTGGCTCTTTTTAAAGTTTTCGGATCATAGCCTCTGTAGCCTCATAGCCTCTCAAATCTTCTAGTCATATCCTGTAATTGAATTTCGAAATCAAAGAATATAAAAATTATATACATTTTAACCACAAATGCTCGTCTTGCACTAGCTCTGCGATGCGCATGCGCAACTTCACGCATTACATAATCACATTGGAAAGGTCATTCGTGATTAGTTCTTTGTCTGTGTATTCTGCTTCAAAAAGGTAGGGTAGGGCAAAAAACTCCATCTCATTTTTTCCTCCAACTTCAAAATCATTGTTGTTTTAGCTTTTTTGTAAAGGCTGTTTGACTTTCTTTGCATGTTCATTTTGTAAACACTGCGTCGGCATTTCCGCCTACATCACACGTGACCTTTCCAACGTGATTATGAAATGCAAGAAGAAGAGCTAGTGCAAGACCAGAATTTGTGGTTAAAAAGTATATACATTTTAGATTATTATTATTATAATTTTTTTTTTTTAGAAAATGACTGATTGTTTCGCCAGATAAGACCTTTATTCCTCAGCTGGGATTGTGAAGAGCCCTTTAAAGCTGCACTGAAACTGCAGTTTGGACCTTCAACCCATTGATCCCCATTGAAGTCCACTATATGGAGAAAAATCCTGGAATATTTTACTCAAAAACCTTAATTTCTTTTCGACTGAAGAAAGAAAAACGAAAAGAATTTTGGTCGAACAAAATGTAGAGCAGAACAAGCCAAGGCAGAATTTCTCAGAGCACTCATATAACCACAGCAGTTTTGCTCTGCTGTAAGGTCAGGTCATTCTGCCTCATATAGGGAATATTGATATGCTGCATGTTCATCTCTGCAGTCTGCTAAAGCTTTCTCCATGGTCAGTTTACTTCATAGTGTCTGGAAATCCTGGAACATGACACTAATGTGATACATTGCAATACCTTTTTAATCAGGGGCCTAAAGATTGACAAAAAGAAGAGAGGAAGAGGACAACATTTAAGATAAAGTGCTTTGGAAAGAGTCAATTTAATTTATATTCAATAGTCCCTTTGGCTGACAAAATGCTGAGATGAATGTGTCTGCTCTTGTTTTTGTGAACCCGCTGCATTAAAGGTTCAAATTATGCTGGGATCATACGGACGGGAGGTAATGAAAAGATAAATCATTTGGAGTAAGTGGGAGGGATATTAAATTTTTCATGAGGGGTACATTCAAAAACACGGCCCCCGTGCTCATAGCTCACACACAGAACAGACATGTTCTGCTGAATAATCACAATCTCTAATGAAACAATATGGAAAATGCGAGAATACAGCGCCTGTTCTGATTTAACTGGTTGAAATGTTTCTCACGTACGATCCTCTCAGTTCTCGCCATCAGGATGAGCTTTTCTCACATCATCAGTGAAATTAATTGCATATATAATTAATCTATAAGCCATTATACATATTAATCAAAACACTCTTACAACACACTGTGAGCGGTGCGGTCTAAGGCCTTGTTTACACTGTACACAAATTTGATTTGTTTTTAAAATCTTTGGGACTGATTGGCCTTGCTCTGTAAGTGAGGAAATTAGACTAAATTGGAAATGATGATTTATTTATTTTTTTTCAAAATATATGAACATTGGCTGCCATAGCCGTAATTTTGGTGTTAGCACAATGTAGACTATCTGACATTGTGGAAAGAGAAATGTACGTTTTTCACAATATACAGTTTTTTTTTATGTTCATCATGACATTTGACACAAGGCTCAACAACAACAACAATTGTTGAAATATAGCCCTGATAAAATGTGAAATTTCCTTAATGGAACTAAAAAAAGGAGGCTCTTAGTAGAATGTTCAGGCTGCTCTTTTCTGTGCAACAAAACTGAAAGGTGACCATGAAAGTCAGGAAAGTTTTTCGATGAACAACAGCTTAAATCTCAATCAGGTTATTGGTTACACTTTATTTTGATAGTCCACTTTAGACATTCTACTAACTATAAGTACCTTTGCAACCACAGGTACATGCCAGCCAACTCTCATTAGAGAATTAGTAGACTGTTAGGCCAGGGTTAGGGTTAGTATGTACTTGCAAATTTAGTAGAATAAATAAAGTGGACTATCA
>NW_015640445.1:1321242-1369092 GCF_001515625.1 Sinocyclocheilus rhinocerous | reverse complement strand
GAAATATAGCGCAAAAGCCATAAATACTTTTTTTGCTGTTTTTTAACCTTTACAGCAGTCCCCATCCACTTTCATCATATGAAAAAGAGCATGGTGAACATTCTTCAAAATATCTCCTTGGAAAAAAGAAAGCTATACAGGTTTGGAACAGTGAAGGAAGACAAAATTATTTATTTATTCTTTTGGTTGATCTATCCCTAAAGTGCTTCATTCTATGGTTCTTATTCTGGGACTTTAATGTATGAAGATCTTCTATGAGCACAGAAGGTCAGGGTATGTCTCACTGTGACAGAGACCGCGTGCAAGCGCGACGTTCACTAAATATCTCATCTTTTCTCATCTTTGAGATAACGGAGAACTGAACGTAATTATGTGGTGCTGTCAGGCCTGAGAGGAATCCCGAGCAAAATCCCCAAGTGCTGATTTAGTGCAGAAGGACAGAGGAGAGATGTGACAGTGGCAGAGCCGAGAAAAGAGAGAGAAAGAGATAACATTCTCCAATCATTAAATCATCCCCCTCTGCTATCTGCACATGAGTGTCACTCAGAGGGAAAAAATAAAGAGGTGCAAATGAAATATTAATGTGTTCCTTATTTTTGAGATTTACATTAATCTCTCTCTTTCTCTCTCCTCCTCTCGTGGAAGGAGCTGAGAGGTTTGAAATCTTTTTTTCTTGCTGTTGATGTTGAGTATTCATCTAATGAGATTCTTCAACACCCTTGATATGCTTCACCTTTTTTTCTTGCTTTTAAACTCCTAAATCTCTATAAAGTTCAGAGACGAGAAGAAAAGGTTGATGCAAGCAGCCGTACTGTAGAACGTCTCACGCCTGCACCTTTGGCATGCTTTCAAACAGAAACCTCAAGCATTGAACCCGATTCCCGCTGGGAGGCGGGGGGAGAATCTAGGGAAGTCAGGTGAAGCTGTGTCGGATGCTGTCAGCCTGTTCTATATATGAAAAGACGAATGTGTGCCCATAATTACACCCCCAGATGAGCTCATGTCGCTTTATGCTAGACCTTGAGCTCTGAACATTTGTGTAAATACCAAGAGCGCTTCCAGACATCTGGAATATAATTATTCTCTATGGTCAGTTAACAGAGTGACTCAGAACTGAAGGATGATATTTAGATTTGTTAAAGGTACGTTTTAGGAGTAACAACTGCATATGAGTGCAAGAGTGAATCTGCTAAGTTATTGTTCTATGTCTTTAGGGAATGCATTCAATCCTGAAATTCACTGACAGTGATTACTAACCATTTGGTCCACTGCAAACAAGAAATATAGTGGTGTAAGCAATATTTACTAATAAGCCAGTATAGACATATTATCAAGACACATATTATCATCAATGAATCCTTTGTGGACAAGAAAGTGAGCTCAGTGAAAAAAATGTCCAAGATCCCTTGTGAAAAAGAAGCGTGTTTAATTGTATTTAAGGTGTAAATCTAACCATAAAAGTATATACTGTATAAACTTACTTTGATGTGTCAACTAACACACTAACGCCTATGTAAAGTACTTAAATTATGATTTATTTATATAGTCTATTACATTTAAATTTAACATGTTTTAACTATACTAAATTGCAGTTTCATCACTGCAGATGTGTTATTAGTACAACATATATTTAATGCATGACAAGTTTCAATAGAAATTACATTAAAGTATAATTTAGATTACCATACATGCTTGTCAGTATATTTGGCGGTACACTTTAACCAAATTTCAAAGACAATACAAGTAAATAATACATTATAAAGATGTATTTAAGTCCTACTTTCAGTCGGGGGAAAATTACACGTAAGTATATTCCTTTAAAGTATATTACTTCCATAATAAATACTCTTAAAAAAAAAATATAGGCCTACTAAAGTGTATTTCTATTTCACAAGAGATGGCAGACAAAAAAAATTTTTATATATATAAAAACTGTTTGAACCCGCCCCCCCAAAATCTAATCTAATAGATGAATTTACTTAATACTTGTGTGCTAGCTGTAGTTTATGCCTATTTGAGAACTGTGCTCATACCTTGGCAATAAGCTTACATCAAATTTTATTGAAATCAATTGCAAGTTGCTTGGTGTGTGGATTTGCTGTTTATGTAGAGATTTCAGATCATTCATTTATGAGGTTCCTTGACCATTAGCATGCTAAGTAGGCAGCTGCAGTGAGGAAGCGCACTATGTTTTGGAGCAGAATTTGTATGTATGTACCGAATGGGAATAAGAAAGCAATGTCTCAACTTCTGCATACTGAATTAATTTTTGTATGCTCATATTCAAACACAATAAACCTGTAATGACACCCAATCACTATCACATAATTCCTATCTAATATATATATATATATACAGTATATATATCATAAACCTGAATCCAGAGCTGAAAGACTCAGTTCATTTTGGCTGAGTGCCACCTTTTTTGTATTTGAGGCATAGATGAGTTGCTGTCCTTTTTCTTTCTCTCTGATGTCTGAAGGAGGCACTTGATGCAGCTACAACCACAAGCACTCAACATACATGAAGAGAAAAACCACAGATGTGGTAAAACTTCAAAACAAGGCACATCTGTGGTTTCTCACTGCCTCTGCTAAATGGCATTCAACAAAGTAAAGCTTAATCGGTTTTATGATAAGAGGCCACTTCTGTATCACAAGGAAATTAGATTTACAATTTTAGGCTTTGGCAAAAGTAAAGGAATAGTTCATCTAAAATGAAAATCCTTTCATCATTTACTCACCTCATGTTTTCTCAAACTCATGTGACTTTCTTTCTCTCATAAGGTTGATGCTTATGGTCAGACTAATCAGACAAAGAAGTTATGAAGTTTAGACAAAAATTAGGCTAAAATTATTTAACAAACCCTGCTCATTTTTCTGATTACTTAAATCCTGCTTTCTGCTATTTCATGGCTTCATCTGTAACACTCTCAGTCTGACAGACGACTTTTTTAAAATACTTAAAAAAAAAAAAATACAGTTTTGGTTACCAGACAAAATAAAGTTCTGTTAACTAGTTTTGGGTATCAGACAAAACTCTTCTGACTGGTTTTGGATACCAGATAAAATGGATAACTTCTGGAAAATAAACTGGAAACAGTTTTAGTGTAGTCAGTGGAAAATAAATCTATATAATGAAATTGAATGAGAACTGGCACTGTCAAGCTCAAAAAAGACACAAATGTACCATCAAAGTATTACAAAGTGGTTCATATGACTCATGCACTATATTTTAATTCTCTGGAAGCCATATGATATATGGCTATATATGAGGAAGACACTGCAATTTAAGATATTATTTAAGCATTATTCACTAAAAATCAATTCTAGCTCTCCATGGTGCAAACATGGGAGTTCATAAAAAAAGGAGCAATGTTCAAATTGTTGTTTAGAGTTAGATAATTTCAAAGAATCATTTAAACTAGTTCATAAAAGCAGTTTGAATGATTTGTTTACATTTGTTCTTGAGTTCAACTCACTTTAAACAGTCCACTAGAACTAATGTATGCTTTATGGAAGACTTGAATAATTTTTTGGTTATTTAGACCACTTTAATTATACTTTTATGGTACTTTTGCATCCTCTTGAAGCGTGATAACCCCATTCACTGTAACTGCATAGACAATTGTGACTGTAAAATTATTAAAACTTCTTGCTTGCTTTATTTCAAAGAAAAAAGAAAGTACTACAGATTATAATAAACATTATAATAAAAATGGACAAAGTTAACTTTTTAAAATTGATTTAATCTAAACTGTTAAAATATCCATTAGAAATGAGGGATTTACCCAATTAGACAACAAGATAAAGATTGCAATTGCAGAACATAATATACATTATTTTCAGGCACAAAAGCCCCACTTGAGAACCCGATGTCTCTTAGGTTCATCTCAAAAGCACAAGCTCCAGTTTTATTGTGCCATCCTCTGGGTGAGCAAAAGAGGAAGAGCAGGAAAAATTGATCCAGAATAGAGCCTAAGGAAATTGTCTCATCTCTCTGATACTCCTTTACTTTCTCTCTCTCTATCCTACTATTTTTCTTTCGTTCTCTTTTTCTCTCATTATGCAGTCTGAGCTACAGGGCTCCATAATCCTTGAAGGTTTAGCAGAGCAGTCATGTGATTGGTTAGACATTACATCAGGATGATGTAATACTCCGAGGACTGGCTAGTGTGTCAGACACAGTGAGAAAAGGAAAGAGAGCGACGGCTTTGCTGAGGAGGGGAGTGCAGCAGCCTGCAGCACACTGAAAGAGAGAGGGCGAGAGAAGGTAATCCCAAACCACACAACAGCGCATTAGAGAATGGAGGGGAGAGCAGAAATTTTTTTCGTGAGCCCTGACTGAACGGCAGAGATAAGCGGAAGCGCTCGCTGCAGCAGCCAGCTGGTGCCAAACACTCTTGGGTGTCGCGTTTCTGTTTATGCAGTCATTATACGAGTTAAATAGAAAGAGTTTGTATGTATGTGCTCACATGTTTGGGCTTTGTGAGGTAATGGATGGAGAAAGACTGATATGATATAAAGAATGTAGTCACATGTTGGTTACATGGTGATTCCTAAAAAACGTGGTTCTCAGCTGGTTTTGCTTTAGGACCCAGATTTTATATTGTGGCCTGAAGTGATTCTTAACATTTTTAATGTCCACAAAAACAGTTCCTTCAAAAATGAAATATTTACTCATCCTCTTGTCATTCTAAATCTGTGATATTGCTTACTGTTATTTTTGTGATTAAAATTAGTTTTTGGCAAACAAGCAAAAAAAAAAAAAAAAAAACCAGCAAAAAAAGGAACTATTTATTATTAAAAAAGAAATTAAAATGTTTAACAAGTAACAGTAAAGACACTTATAATGTTTACAATTACATTTATAAATTTAGCAGATGCTTTTATCCACAGCCACTACAAATAAGGAAAAAAATATCAAAAGTTATAAAAGACAAAACTTTGACAGAACTTTCCATCAAAGAATCCTGAAAATGCATCATAAAAAGCTGCAAAAACTTATTTTTGATAATAACAATAACCACTTTTAATAATTAAGCACCAATAATAATTTAGCACCAAATCATCAAATTATAATGATTTCAGAAGGAGCTCCTGAAAATTCAACTTGGACATCACAGGAATAAATGATATTTTCAAATGCATTCAAATAGAAATCTTGTAATAATATTTTACAATATTACTGTTTTTACTGTATTTTTGGGGAGCATAAAAACATTTAAAAAATAAATCTTTATTATGTATAATTATATAATTATATGACTTTTGACCAGTAGTGTATATATGGTAACACTTTATTTTAAGGTGTCCTTGTTACACATTTTACATGTACTTACTATTATAATAACAATAAATCATTCATAATTGCATGCAAGTAACCCTAAACCAAACCCTAATCTTAACCCTAACCATGTAGTAAGTACATGTAGTTAATTAATATTACTCAATACTTAAATGTATAATTACACTGTAACAAGGTCACCTTAAAATAAAGTGTAACATATATACATACTGGTAAAAAATATGAAGAGTATATATATGAAGTGTTCAGATGGAGCTCTAAGTGCCGTCTGAAATTTTCTTCTAAAATGAGCATTCTTATTAGGCTCCTATATTTATGTTTAGTTATTTCACTTGCATAGAAAAGGACCTATACATTGCTATTAGAGTAAAATTACTGAACCTAAACATAGGAGCCTGATAAACATGCTAATTTTAGAAGAAAATTTCAGACAGCACTTAGAGGCTTTTGCATCTGAACTCTTCATATATATATATATGTGGACATATTAAGAACTATTCTTAACCATTTTACCAAATGTCAATTGAATTTGAACCAAAATACCTTTGACGTCATCATAAAAAAAAAAAAAAAAATCCTCTCATTCAAAAATTGAGGCTATTTATTTTCCTATCCTAATTATATGGTTGAGCTAATTGCATGGTTAGTTGCATTTTATTTTTCTACATTTAGACCTGCCACCCATTTTTAGGTCACGACTCACCAGTTGAGAACCACTGAGTTAATATACCCTGACATAATTCATTATAAGGGCCATGATGATCTATGAAAATCACATTCACAGCTGCACTGCATATGTAAATGCTTACAACCACCATGTGCATGTCACAACAGCTGTCGAGATTATCAGAAAAAAGGCAAAAAAAACCTTGTCATGATCATTTTAAGACTACAAATGTTTTAAAAAAGAAAAGATTTGTTAGTAGGTGTCAGAACTGACAACCATAAAAAAATGGCACAAAAATTACGACAATACTAATTGGACCCCAGACTGATTGTAATCGTGCTACATTAAAATATGCAAAGCTGCTGTTAACTCTCAAACCAATATTAGTCCTCGGGCTACATTTGTTGAATAAAATATCACTTAAAACCTCAAATCTGTCCTATTTTCCTAATGAATTACTTCTGAAATATTCAAAGAAGAGACATAGCCACAGGTTCTCTGTTTTTGGCACACAAAACCAGGAGGCCCAAGAGCATTTACTGTTGATGGTGATGGCAGGACATGTGCATAAATTGAGACTGTCTAGTCAAAAACCCCTTAAGGCTGCATTAGAGACAACAGAAAGTGGCACTACTTCCTAAAAGCATCTAGCAAGATGTGCGTCCACAAACCTCTCTATTAAAGACTACAGAGTTAAATGAGGACAAAAGACTGCTGGAAATGCAGCATTTGAAGAACAATTTGTTTATTTAAAATATTATTAATTGAGTAAGCACTGTACAAATGCTGCAAATGAGCTAATACCCGCTCTACACAATGTTCATCTTAATATAACGTTGTGTGCAGCCGTATTTCACTACTCGCTGATTTGAATAATGTTACATGATTTGATAGTGATTCATTTTTTTGCTGAAAAACTCATTTGCTCTGTGCATCTTTTGTGGCCAATCACTGATGGATATCAAGTAGCGAATGTTCATATGATGTTCATTTATCAGGGACAGCTTGCTGAAGTGTAAAAGCTATTTGCAGTCTTGTGTTGCTTCCTCCTCAGGCTGTTATACAATGGAGTTCTCATGTGGCCCGGGCCGAGAGTGACAGCCCAAGTCTGACAGAACAAAAAAGTACAGAAATGACAACTTGATAAAAGCAAAATGACTTTCCGTCTGTGTTTTGCCGAGAGCAAGGTAAAAGGCGCGGGGCAGCTGGGTGCAGAGAGCATGAATAAAAGAGTGATGGGCGGGTGAGAGATCTGTCAGCTGAAGAGTGTGATGTCTGCGCGCTGATGCCTGTGTTTGTCTGGGTCAGGGTTACGTTGACGTTGCGGACCGAAATCAGTGAGTGAGTGCGTGTGTATGAGACATATGGGGGGTCAGCGGCTTCAGAAAGGCTGAGCGGTTCTGTTGCTCGGCCGTGTTTTTCTTCCCCTCGGTTGCAGCTGCTTCACCTTATCAAGACAAAAATTACCTGCAGTAAATGGATGACTTGTTAAACGCTACTGTGTTTCAACAACAATGTCTATGATGGCACAAACATCAGCCAAAGAATCTCTGCAACAGTCTGTATATATCATTAATGTTTTAAAAAAATATATTTAGCTGTATGTTCCTGTTTAAGATGTTTAGAAAAGCCTGGCCAAAATGGTTTAGCTGGTCACCCAATTTGACTATGTTTGGGCTCTGTTAGTTTAGCAGGTCAGAAAGATTGTCTTCCAGTCT
Source organism: Sinocyclocheilus rhinocerous (assembly GCF_001515625.1). NCBI lineage: Eukaryota > Metazoa > Chordata > Actinopteri > Cypriniformes > Cyprinidae > Sinocyclocheilus > Sinocyclocheilus rhinocerous. The sequence goes on along the minus strand of NW_015640445.1, from coordinate 1,361,400 downwards.
GGCCAGCTGAAAAACACCCCAAAAACCAATAAACCATCTTATGCTGGTTTAAAGGGATGAAAAGGTCATCATTTACTCACATCCATGTCATTACAAACATGACAATATGCATATATTTATGTAAAATGTCTAGTGTTTTTTTGTCCGTACAATGAAAGTCAGTTACCAAAACTGTTTTCAAAATTTCTTCTTTTGTTTTTGTTTTTTTTGCAGAAGAAAGAAATTCATACTGGTTTTGCCAAGTCAATGACAGAATTTAAATTCCTGGGTGAACTACCTCTTTAAGATGTAAAAGATGTAAAAGATTTTAGCAGGAATAAAGGATATAATGACCAGTTGACTGTATATTATTTAATTTATGGATATGTAAGTACTGATTTTAAAATATTTTGGTAACACTTTATAATAAGGTCCCATTACATACATTAGTTAATACTAGGGTGGGGTTATTTGTTCAGGTTAGCTCAGGTCCATTAAATTTTACTAACAGATACAACTTTTATTTTAGTAATGCATTATAAATTGAAATAAAAATAACTAGGATTAAAAAAATGCGGGTTACACTTTATTTTGTGTCCTTGTTACAGTTAATTAACTGTTAATTAATGTTAACTGTTAATTAATAATTAATATTAATTAACTACATGCATTTGCTATATGCTTAGGGTTTAGCTTAGGGTTACTTGCATGTAATTATGCATAATTTTTATTATAATAGTAAGTACATGTAACATGTGTAACAAGGACACCTTGAAATAAAGTGTTACCAAAATGCCTTAGAATTTTTTTTTCTTTCATTGTTAGTTCATGTTAACTAATGTGGTTAATTTATGTTAACTAATGGATCCTTATTGTAACACGTTACCAATATTTCAATATGTTTGAAGAAAGTAACTGAGTGACATATTCCACAGCCAAAAATTATTCTGGCCCAAAGTTTCATTTAAAACCTAATAATCTTGCTTGAAAATGTACTTTTACTGTGTTTCATAACCATTTTGTTTGATCTAATGCAATGACATTTACACATTTTTTAGCATGGCTTAAGTGTCCAAACAATTTCTGATCTACTTGTTCTGATCTCAGATAAATACATACTGTAATTAAAACATTCTGTTGTGTTATTTTTAAATATTAAACATAGTGCATGATAAGCAGTGGGGAGATATGGAGCAGTGTGCTCTTCACCTTTGCTTATCTGACACACAGTTGGATTCAGCAATTTTTTGACCGATCTCGCTCCATCACAGAGGGCAGGAAGAGCTAATTTGGCATATACGCAAATGCAAATATGAACCGTAACTGTCTGGGTGCTGCTTAATTCCCCATTATTCTACAGACAGAAGTCCAATCAAGTTGACTTTGAAATGGATTGTGGGCGATTAAGCAGGATCTCTGGGTGTGTGGACAGAAACGCTGTGGCCTGTCTCTCTTTCGCTCTCTCTCAGCTGCCAGAGGCGTCAACCAGCACCGATCCAGGTAATTAATTCTCTGACAAGCATAACTGATTTGCTAAATCAGTGAGAATGGCATGCGTTGATCAAAAGAGAAACAAAAGAAGAGATGTTTGAACACATGGACTCAGAGATGTCAATCAGTGGGCCCTCACAACTGGCCCTGAGTCGCAGCGGCAGATTCAAGGACGTGAGTGGAATATACATTAAAATCAAAGGCACAAGCCATACGTCGACTGATACACATGCCTAATGCACAGCAGTGCACGCTATGTCTCAACGGCACGCTCAAACATACATGCATGCATTCACATAGATTACATTGATTCCAGGACATTTTTAATGCACGTGCAGATAGATATTAATTCATGGGCACAAACTGGGTTTGTTAAAATGATAACATGCATTACAAATGTGCTTCCTCTATAGAATGAGTGGGAAAATAACCAATTTGACATATAAACAAGGGAAATTAACAATTGAAGCTCTAGTCCTCAGGTATTGAACCGAAGGTCTGCAATTTATCTGCCTGTAAAGTGGAAAGATAAATCATGTTACTTTCACATGTAGAGTATTGGTGTTTCACAATCTACTGATTTTCCTCTAAAGAAAATCTTTCTTAGTGTAGATCATAAATGATTTCTGTTAAAAGTCAGTGGCCCCAAAAAGTATTCGGACACTTAAGGTACACTTAATAATGTATGAATGCCACTGCATTATATAACTAAATATTAAACCAAGTGGTATTTAAAGGTGGAGATTAAAAGACGAAATAGATTAAACTAGATATATAAAAAGAATGTTAGAAATGTAAAACAGAAATGTACTCTTTAATTTTTTAAGTTTAAATTGAATGAAAAATGTCATTTAACAATTACAAATTAAATTATTTAATTTTTTTTTCAAAAGAATTATCACATTTCTTCATCAAAGTTGCCTTAAATTGATCAAAAGTGAACTTTTACATTTTAAAAATAATATAGTTTTCTCTCTTCTGTTTCTGGGTATATATATAGACCCTGAAACAGAGAGAAAACCAGGTTTCACTCACATACATCTACCTATCTATATATAGTTTGAGCTGTGAAACACACACACACACATTATATGTTTTATTAATATTAATTATCAACTGTTTTATTTATTTTTTCTTTTGAAAAAAGCAACATAGCAATTTTCTAACAGTTAATTGTTTTATAATTAAAAAAAAAAAAAAAAAAAAAAAAGCTAATATTAAGCAGCACAGCTGTGTTCAGCATTGATAATAAGAAATGTCTCTTAAGCACCAAATCTCTATATTTTAAAATGATCTCCAGGATCATGACACTGAAGTGATGAAAAAAAAAAAAAAGAATGGTAGTGTATCTCAATTATCCTTATCATCATTGTTCTTTTTTTTTTTTTAAATGAATAGTCTATTTTTAAGGTAAAAAGTATTTATACAATTCTTCTTCTTCTTTCTTATTCTTCTTCTTGGGTAGTCACACCACATGACATTTTAATACCTGAATCTTGCTTTGCCTTAAATTATTGTTGAATAAATTAATATACAGGACAAAAACATGAATGTCATGTAATTGACGTGCACAATTTTCTTTTCTTTTTTAAAATAAAATATTTCATAAAATGAAGTGCTGAGGTTTTAAATTATAAAACAACAGATTTATAATATATCATTTAATACATTAAGACAATCACTATAATCAAAGTAAATACAATCACTTTGGGACCAGATCGCTATAATTCACAATAAAAATAAAAATGAAAAAGTGAAGTCAGCTCTGAGAGAATGTCTAACATGCTGTACTGTATATTTTAAGATAACACTTGGTTTGATATTTTGTATGCACTGCAATAAAATTCATTAATTGTTATGTGTAGCTTAAGTGTCCAGATATTTTTGCTGCCACTGTATGTGACTTCATGCAAAGGCGTCACTCATTTCCCGCTGAGTGTGCCAATCATTTGATGCAGTGTGTGCTGAATTGAACACTATTGATCTTTAAATAAATGGATTGGATTGCAATGTAACAGTTCTGGCTCGATGGCTGTACTGTCTGGCACTACAAAGCAGTGAATTCGGGAGCTGCTGAAAGTATCTGGCACGTCTCTTGATTAACTGGCTCATGTTTCGGCTCTTTTCCTTGGCCATTATCAGCCCTCGGCCTCTGCCAGCGTGGCTCAGGGCATCCGCTTTTAAAAGAACTTGCCAGATCAAACTGGCATGTCATAGAACATTAGACCTGACATTATTTCAGCCCACTGACTTGCGGTCTCTCAGGTCAACATAGCGGTCTTTACTGGCTTGGATGTTCATTGGTTGCCATGGTTAGAAAATTTCACTGAAAAGCAGCGGGACTGAGAGAATGGACTGAAGTGGATCAGTGGACAAAGCTGGTGTCTTTACGTCGCATGACTCAAACAGGAAAACATTAGATAATGACTCTTGCCAAGGTCTCCACTGGACCAACCTATGTAATCCAAGCTCCACTAAATCACCACAGCAGAGAGACTCCCAAATGTCATCAGATAGTGAAGAAAGAGAAAGTTTATAAAAACGCATAGGGAAAAGCACTGGGGAGTCCAAGTCTGCAAAAGAACGGCTTGCACTGCAATAAAATGATATGTAGGTTAATTATAGATGAGTTCTAGGCTCTGATAGTGAGAAAATAATATGTCTCATGTGTTCCAAAAGAGCGATGCACTGGAACACTTGGAAAAGACCCTTTGTAGAAACATGCTCACGGGCATTCAAAAATACATATATACTTCTGTAGTGAAGTTACATTTTTAATCGGACTCTGGGAGAAACAGATGCCATCAGTCAAAGTCTGAAAAATAAAAATCTAATTTAATTGTTCACAAAATGGAACCACATGCCTGATTTTGCAGGCCTATACTGTATGTTTTCATAAATGCCCAGGCACTCAATGTACTGTATGTCTATACAATAGTTACTTCTGGTTCCTCAAATTTTATTGGATGTACGTAATTCATTCATTCATTCATTAATTCATTCATTCCAAAAGTTCTGGTATATAGTCCAAAAACAACTGGGACTTTTATATGTGGCGACAAGCGTCTGTCTTCTGAATCACTTAAACAAAACAAAACAAAACAAAACAAAACAAAACAGTTTAGTAATGAATCAAGAGACAATTAGTTTTTATAAATGAATAATTGAATTATTCACTCAACCTATTCATTCAAAACAGTAATTAACTCAGAAACCAAACAAGTGACTGTCTTTCTCTGAAGTGTTCACTCAACTAACTTGTTTGAAAATACTAAATTATTCAGGAAAGCCTCTGTGTTGCTCAGAGACTCAAAACATCATTCAGTTGTGGTTTCATTGGTAAGTCATTGAAAAAAGATGGCTACATTCACTCTGTCAATGTGTGGGACTGACAACTACATGTACTTGAATGTGTGTCCTATTTGCACAGTAGCTTACAGTAGTTACTGGAACACGTGCAATGGGAATCAAGCCCTATTCTGTTTGTGACTATCATCTGCAACCATAGTGATTGGGACTAAAGTATCCTGATATCAAAGACATTTGATGCAAGTCAAAGAGTCCAATGAAGGCACAAGTTCACCTGTCTAATCTTCATTAACCAACAGCAGCTTTTATACCTTTGAGTTCCAGTGGAAGTCCAGGGGGTGTCCGAATACTTTTGTCTATATAGTGTATGTACAATTCATTGGTGTTTGGTGATGAGTTTTTGGCTCAAGGTTTGCATTTAAAGTCACACCAGAGGTGCTCAGCTGGGATTAGGATTTTGCTTTCTGCAGACCAGTCAAGTTGTTCCACACTGACTGAATCAATCATTTATTTTTGAACCTTGCCTTATAAACAGAGGCATTGTCATGTTAGAATAGAAAAGGTTCCTGTCCAAACTGTTGCTATAAATTAGAATTAGAAGCACACAATTCCCTAGAATATGCTTTTGTATGCTTGAAAAAATTAAGATTTGTACTCATGGAAATTACTAAAGTAGTCAAACCTGTTCATTAGAAGGGGGTGTCCCAATACTTTTGGCAATATAGTGTATAATACATCCAAAATATACAAATATGCAGTCTATTCCACTTTATGGCTATGCTGAAATCTGGCAGATTTAAAGTTTCTTCTTTTACGGTCAGAGTTCACCATAATTGAACATTTACAAAGTAAATGTAACAAAACATGTTTAAAACTGAACTTTGTGTGAACATAATCATATTATTAATGACTCAAATACAGGACTGACAAACATATTCTGCAGCTGTGTTACAATGGCCAAAAAACAGACACGGAAACTGTTGTATAAAAGCAATATCACACTCGCAGCTGCTGCTGGTTTGAATATTAGTCTGGCGATGATTAACAACAGCACTCTTGCTTGTGTGATATTGCTTAATTATCTAATTAAAACAGGCAATGTATATTAATTTGAAGGACAATGAAAATTTGGATCCAGAAGCTTTGTAGCAGGGAAAGGGATTCAGTAAATACAATGAAATACAATGAAGCCTCTACATTTTTCTCTTCCTGTCAAGTAGACATCTAAAAGCACTTACTTTTGCACAGAATGACTTCATCTGATAACTGCTGGTTATCTTGCGTCTTTGTCAGGCAGATGGCAGCTGTGGTTGTTTACGTTATGTTTACGGCAGGCTTATATTTACAGGCGTATACGTACGGTTTCAGCTGCGTCTAACCAGCTGATACTTCATGGAGTGGATGTAAATGCAGGCCAGGGGATCAAGGGCTGGTGGCATATGCTTCCCGGTTCTCTGTTCGCTTGTGTGGAGAATTGATAGTTAGGAGGGACCACGCGTGAGCGGATGCGTGTATTTGTGAGGGGGTGCTGTCATATTGGCGATGCGGCAGCGTGTGCGGTGACAAGCTCCACAAGGGGAGGAGTGGGAGGTCGTGTGGGGAGGAGAGGCAGGCATCTGACAGGGACATCAGTTTCCTCAGACATTAACTCCCCCTGTACCTGAGAGAGTGGAATAATCACATGCCGGGGCCATGCACCATGAAATCGAAGTGCAGCAGAGATCTGGGGGAGTGGACACACAGGCCTGTCCAAGGAAATGAGAGCCATTTTTTAAAAGTATGGGCTGCCGTGGTGTGTGTCTGTGTTTGTGTGAGATACAGCAGGAGGGAAAGAGCAAGAAACAAAGAAATGTACTGTGTATGGGATCATGTAGGCCTATATGCTAATCACCGCTGCATGTAATATGAAAAAACTTCAGCATCTGTCTTCTTCGCTGAAACAGTGATGTGCCGCAGCCACATTTCCACTGAGGAGAAACCAGCACCTTATATGAGCTGGTGTCAAACCAATAATGTCAAAACAAAACTATATGGTACAAAAATTGGTCCTTCCCATTATAATCAAGAAATATGTTAATGCTTCAAAAGATCAATGCGGTGCTTCACAACGAGATCTGCATTCAGCTAACAGATATTTAGCTACTGTACTCCAACCCGTCAATAAATTATTGTGTTTCCATTGATTACTGGGTGTTTCTTCAACTATGTGCACTTTTCTTCTCCTATTGACTCTGAACACACGTTTTTACACTCTCACTAGTGTCCAGTCATAATGTCGAACAGTGAACCCCCCCCAGTACTTCTTTAATTCAGCAAGGATGCATTAAATTGACCAAAAGTGACAGAACCAGAAAAAAAAAAACCCATTTGATCAAAAAGTGACAAGCTTTGCATCACAGGAATAATTTTTTTTTAATGATATTACAATAGAAAATGATAGAAACTTTTTCATCTGTAGTATAAATCACTTTCATACAACAAATATTAAAATGATTCATGAGTATTTAATATTTTGGTTTGATTATTTTTAAACATTGTAATTCATATTTTTATTATAGATTCATATTTTAAGATTTAAATTGTTGGTAAAAATATTAAATCTGAACACATAATGATGAAAATATAAACAATTGATGCACTGTAAACAAGGTCCAAGTCACTTTTAAAGTGACATTTATATATAAAAATGAAACAAATTAAATCTGTAAGATAGATAGATAGATAGATAGATAGATAGATGATAGATAGATAGATAGAGCCAGCCATGGGATATAAAAGTTGAAGAAACACCCAACACGAGATTCATATTTTAAGATTTAAATTGTTGGTAAAAATATTAAATCTGAACACATAATGATGAAAATATAAACAATTGATGCACTGTAAACAAGGTCCAAGTCACTTTTAAAGTGACATTTATATATAAAAATGAAACAAATTAAATCTGTAAGATAGATAGATAGATAGATAGATAGATAGATGATAGATAGATAGATAGAGCGAGCCATGGGATATAAAAGTTGAAGAAACACCCAACACGTTTGACCACCATATCAAAGAAAGCTTCAGACATTAAATTGAATTTCTCAAAACTATAAGTGAGATTAAACAAAAATGTGATGTGCCATGGATTATCTGTAACTAACGTCTCGGGTTACTTATGTAACCATGGTTCCCTGAGGGGAACGAGACACTGCGTCCTCTAGCTTTGTGCCATGCTGCGGACACAAGCTTCAGACGAAGAAGTGAATGATGTGCGCTACCGGCGCCTATTTTGTACTAGTCGCGACGGTAGTGACGTCATGGCTGTCGCCGGCCAAACAAGTTGGTGTTTTTTCAATGTAGGCTTCAGACACGGGTCACGACGAGGCGTTCCCCATAGCGACCCCTAGAGGACGCAGTTCGAAGTTCCACGAAAGGGAACGTCTCGGGTTACTTATGTAACCATGGTTCCCTGAGGGGAACGAGACACTGCGTCCTCTAGCTTTGTGCCATGCTGCGGACACAAGCTTCAGACGAAGAAGTGAATGATGTGCGCTACCGGCGCCTATTTTGTACTAGTCGCGACGGTAGTGACGTCATGGCTGTCGCCGGCCAAACAAGTTGGTGTTTTTTCAATGTAGGCTTCAGACACGGGTCACGACGAGGCGTTCCCCATAGCGACCCCTAGAGGACGCAGTTCGAAGTTCCACGAAAGGGAACGTCTCGGGTTACTTATGTAACCATGGTTCCCTGAGGGGAACGAGACACTGCGTCCTCTAGCTTTGTGCCATGCTGCGGACACAAGCTTCAGACGAAGAAGTGAATGATGTGCGCTACCGGCGCCTATTTTGTACTAGTCGCGACGGTAGTGACGTCATGGCTGTCGCCGGCCAAACAAGTTGGTGTTTTTTCAATGTAGGCTTCAGACACGGGTCACGACGAGGCGTTCCCCATAGCGACCCCTAGAGGACGCAGTTCGAAGTTCCACGAAAGGGAACGTCTCGGGTTACTTATGTAACCATGGTTCCCTGAGGGGAACGAGACACTGCGTCCTCTAGCTTTGTGCCATGCTGCGGACACAAGCTTCAGACGAAGAAGTGAATGATGTGCGCTACCGGCGCCTATTTTGTACTAGTCGCGACGGTAGTGACGTCATGGCTGTCGCCGGCCAAACAAGTTGGTGTTTTTTCAATGTAGGCTTCAGACACGGGTCACGACGAGGCGTTCCCCATAGCGACCCCTAGAGGACGCAGTTCGAAGTTCCACGAAAGGGAACGTCTCGGGTTACTTATGTAACCATGGTTCCCTGAGGGGAACGAGACACTGCGTCCTCTAGCTTTGTGCCATGCTGCGGACACAAGCTTCAGACGAAGAAGTGAATGATGTGCGCTACCGGCGCCTATTTTGTACTAGTCGCGACGGTAGTGACGTCATGGCTGTCGCCGGCCAAACAAGTTGGTGTTTTTTCAATGTAGGCTTCAGACACGGGTCACGACGAGGCGTTCCCCATAGCGACCCCTAGAGGACGCAGTTCGAAGTTCCACGAAAGGGAACGTCTCGGGTTACTTATGTAACCATGGTTCCCTGAGGGGAACGAGACACTGCGTCCTCTAGCTTTGTGCCATGCTGCGGACACAAGCTTCAGACGAAGAAGTGAATGATGTGCGCTACCGGCGCCTATTTTGTACTAGTCGCGACGGTAGTGACGTCATGGCTGTCGCCGGCCAAACAAGTTGGTGTTTTTTCAATGTAGGCTTCAGACACGGGTCACGACGAGGCGTTCCCCATAGCGACCCCTAGAGGACGCAGTTCGAAGTTCCACGAAAGGGAACGTCTCGGGTTACTTATGTAACCATGGTTCCCTGAGGGGAACGAGACACTGCGTCCTCTAGCTTTGTGCCATGCTGCGGACACAAGCTTCAGACGAAGAAGTGAATGATGTGCGCTACCGGCGCCTATTTTGTACTAGTCGCGACGGTAGTGACGTCATGGCTGTCGCCGGCCAAACAAGTTGGTGTTTTTTCAATGTAGGCTTCAGACACGGGTCACGACGAGGCGTTCCCCATAGCGACCCCTAGAGGACGCAGTTCGAAGTTCCACGAAAGGGAACGTCTCGGGTTACTTATGTAACCATGGTTCCCTGAGGGGAACGAGACACTGCGTCCTCTAGCTTTGTGCCATGCTGCGGACACAAGCTTCAGACGAAGAAGTGAATGATGTGCGCTACCGGCGCCTATTTTGTACTAGTCGCGACGGTAGTGACGTCATGGCTGTCGCCGGCCAAACAAGTTGGTGTTTTTTCAATGTAGGCTTCAGACACGGGTCACGACGAGGCGTTCCCCATAGCGACCCCTAGAGGACGCAGTTCGAAGTTCCACGAAAGGGAACGTCTCGGGTTACTTATGTAACCATGGTTCCCTGAGGGGAACGAGACACTGCGTCCTCTAGCTTTGTGCCATGCTGCGGACACAAGCTTCAGACGAAGAAGTGAATGATGTGCGCTACCGGCGCCTATTTTGTACTAGTCGCGACGGTAGTGACGTCATGGCTGTCGCCGGCCAAACAAGTTGGTGTTTTTTCAATGTAGGCTTCAGACACGGGTCACGACGAGGCGTTCCCCATAGCGACCCCTAGAGGACGCAGTTCGAAGTTCCACGAAAGGGAACGTCTCGGGTTACTTATGTAACCATGGTTCCCTGAGGGGAACGAGACACTGCGTCCTCTAGCTTTGTGCCATGCTGCGGACACAAGCTTCAGACGAAGAAGTGAATGATGTGCGCTACCGGCGCCTATTTTGTACTAGTCGCGACGGTAGTGACGTCATGGCTGTCGCCGGCCAAACAAGTTGGTGTTTTTTCAATGTAGGCTTCAGACACGGGTCACGACGAGGCGTTCCCCATAGCGACCCCTAGAGGACGCAGTTCGAAGTTCCACGAAAGGGAACGTCTCGGGTTACTTATGTAACCATGGTTCCCTGAGGGGAACGAGACACTGCGTCCTCTAGCTTTGTGCCATGCTGCGGACACAAGCTTCAGACGAAGAAGTGAATGATGTGCGCTACCGGCGCCTATTTTGTACTAGTCGCGACGGTAGTGACGTCATGGCTGTCGCCGGCCAAACAAGTTGGTGTTTTTTCAATGTAGGCTTCAGACACGGGTCACGACGAGGCGTTCCCCATAGCGACCCCTAGAGGACGCAGTTCGAAGTTCCACGAAAGGGAACTTGAAGAGACACTTCTCACACAGAAACTACAAACACATTTATGTCTCAATTTCAGTTATCATGTCTCTCATTCACTCGCACACAACAGCAGTCAGCTCAGCTCTCTGCTTCTGCATGAGAATGTTGTGATCTAGGCTTGGTCTAACAGTAGGGATTTTGCCAGAAATAATCCTCACCCCTTGCCAATACTCAAATTTCTCTTTTGAAAAACTACCTCCCAAGCATTTTAATCTTGATTTACTATGATTCACTAAAACCCACTGAGGCTTCATTCAAATTTTCAGTGGACCGTTGAAGCCCCTTTCTGCGTGTATGCATGTGTTCTGTGCCTCTTAAAAATGCCTACAGCATTATCACGCTCTGATGGTGTGTGACAGTGGCTGTGCTGATTAAATGTATTGATCACTGTCTGTCTGCTGAACACAGTTGGACCCGTCTGGCACATTATGAGAGCAAAAAGTGGCATATTGTACATTTGTTTGGAGCCTCGACAGGGAGTTCTGGACCTGAAATCCATACACAAATTCCCATGTTTTCCATGTTTACAACAGCTCCTAGGGAGTTGATGCAGATTTCCGGATCCGCTAACTCCATCTGTGAGCGCTGCCGCTTTGTGTCTCCCATCTTTGAGCGTGGACAACTGGCAGCTCTTGAATGGCTCCAGACCATTACTCTGATGTTGTTTACATGCAATGCAAATGATTGGTAAACAAACAGCGGCGCACAGAGCCACACGTTCCCCCTGGCCATCCTTGCAGCCTATGCAAATCAGTGCCCACCGCGCTCTCGGCTCGCATGAGGCAGGAAATTAAGAGCTGAGGCTAAATTACAGTGTAATATGTAAATGTGCAGATGTGTGGCTATGCATTGTTGCTTCATTATGACTGGAAAAATGGCCCTGCTTAATATTCAAACAACTTTGTAAACAAAAAAGGCAGCGCACGCTAGCAGTCCCACAGGGGCAGCGGGCCACTGAATGTTTCTTGCCACGCAACACGCACTGTAACTGTGTTCATTTACCGTCATCAAATACATCACAGCGGGCAAACAACTACAAGAGCCAAACGTGTTGGACGGCTTAATGCGAATTGCAGTCGTGTGTGCTAATGCGCTTGGAGTGATACGGTAGTCATGATGCTCATTTATCAATGTGGCATGGCTCTTGCCCGGTCAGAGAGGGAATCTGGCCTCGCTGACCCCACTCGCAGGTCGGCCTTCTCTCCCACCACCCACACCAGGAAAACAGATTACTGCCGATCAATATCTTAGAACGCACCTCCTGCTGGGATTCAGCTGGGATTTTGGAGTCCTACAGGGAGCATGCAATTGGCGATGCATGGTGTGTATTGCGCTGCCAATGCTTTACGAATGTGTGCATCTGTGGTGTTCTCAGAACATAGCCACATCAATGCTCAATGAGCAATTAAATGGACAGTTGGACAGTTCACTCAAAAATACACTTTCAATAATCATTTGATCACCCTTATACTATTCTAAACTTGCATACTGTAATTTTCTTTCTTACATAGAATGTTTGCATTATAAAATAAATGGTCCCACTTTATATTAGGTGGCCTTATCTACTATGTTCTTACATCCAAAAAGTAAGTACAATGTACTTATTGTGTTCACATTGTATTGCATTTGCCAAACACTTTTGCTACTATTGAGGTGGGATATGGGTATGGTTAGGGACAGGTTTGGTGGTATGGGTAGGTATAAGGGTGGGTTAAGGTGTAAGGGATGGGTCTACAGTTTAATTATAAATGTAATTACAGAAATTAATTACAGATGTAATTGCATGCAGGTATTTTAATTTTTTTTTTAATATAAGTACAATGTAAAAACATGTATGTACACAATATGTGCATTGTATCAAATTATTAATTTAAATGTAAGTACATAGTAGTTAAGGCCACCTAATATAAATTGGGACCAAATAAATCAAAAAAAGTTTATCCATACATTAAAATGATTTGAAAACACCACTTCTATAATAATTCTATTCTATAGTGTGTTTTTAATTTCTGAACTAAAATTCATTTTGATACTTTGATATGGCAAGTCAAAAATATCAGAGCGATATCATTTTGCTGATGTTATAATGAAGGAAAAAAGCCTCATTATAAGAATGATTTTTTAAATAAAACGGCTTCACTGCTTATTATTATTTGAAAAACTTTTGAAACCAGCAAACCAAAGTCAATGTTGGAACCAACATGCAGAAAAGCAACAACAATAAATCAGGAAATTACATCAAAGAGAGGATCCCTGTAGACCATCATAACTTTGTCAATAAGTCTCTTAAAAATATTAGATAATTTGTCCTTTTATGATAAAGCAACGTTAGATAATGCTGTAAAATTTATGATATTTGCAAAAATGAATGAATGAATGAATGAGTCAATCATCAATCAATCAATCAATCAATCAATCAATCAATAATTTTTTAGGTTGAAAAATATTTCTAAACTTTTTTTTTCACTTGATGGTTACACTGCATTGCAATTTTAGAGTCATTGAATCACACTTGTGTTATAAAAGTTTATAAAATAACTTGGCATGTGTTTTACACATTTCCTTCTTTTTAATTGATTGCTTTCCTTTTCTTGATTGTGGGCATGTAATTAACCCAGATATTTAATAGATTCTTCAAGCTTTTGGACAATTTTCCTTTTGATTTCCACACAAGAAAGTAAGTCATACAGGTTTGAAACTACATGACGATGAGCAAAGGACACCATAATTGTCATTTTTGGGTTAACTAACCCTTTTGGCCCTATTTTAACGATCTAAGCTCATGGTCTAAAGTGAACGGCGCAGGTGCACTCAGGGCGTGTCCGAATCCACTTTTGCTAGTTTAGCGTCGGGAAAACGGTCGGCGCGCCCGGGCGCATGGTCTAAACGGGTTGTCCCTATTCTCTTAATGAGTAAAGGGTGTTTTTTGGGTGTAACGTGCAATAAACCAATCAGAGTGTCATCTCCCATTCCCTTTAAGAGCCAGTTGTGCTCTTGCCATGGCAGATCGATATTTACATGGTGGAGTTTGTTGGTGGAAAAGCTGAATGCTTCTCAAGTGAAGAAACCAATTTGCTCGTAAGCGAAGTTAAAGTGCGCGAGCAGATCATCTACGGGACAAGCAGGAATCCACCAAAGCTTCCCGAGGTGAAGGCATGGGAGGAAGTAGCGGTGATTGTGTCCTCGTCTTCTGGCATCAGAAGAACAGCTGTACAATGCCGAAAAAGGTACAATGATGTCAGGAGACGGGGAAAACAAAAGCTCGCCGCTAATGAAAAACAGCAGGTGGCCACAGGAGGAGGGCCACCATACAGCCACCCCGGACCTAACGCCAGCGGAGGACATCGCTGCCTCTACCCTCAGTGCTGAAAGCATTGAGGGGTTTGGAGGCTTAGAGGTGGGCGTCCAAGGTAATGCAATGATAATGGGAAAAAATTATGTGTACAAAACATTCAGGCAATTTGATTCGTCATTATAAGTAGGCTGAACTGCAAATAGGTAGGCTAATTCTAATACATGCAATGCCTTTCCATTATGACATGTAGGCATTTTTATATTTATGTACACAATAATAATCTTTTACATTTTAATCTTTTATTGTTTCATATTTAAAAATGTGTGTGTGCTGCTGCGCATCCCTGTGTGTAATAAGCAAAGTGAACGCGCGTTGTGGACCCGCCCAGAGGCGTTTCTACTAACACCTCTTTAAATAACAAAAAAATATTGCGCCATTGACTTTAGACTTTAGACCAGGTTTGAGTTGATCTATGGCGTGCATGGCCCATGGGCGTGCAAATGCATTTGCTATTTAAACAACGCGGCGCAGGGCGGGAAAATGAGAAATGCGTCGGGCTGAAACTAGCAAAAACACTTGCGCCGCGCCTTGCGCCAGGTGTATGATAGGGCCCTTTAAGTCCAATTCAGCCTGTTTTCAGTTGTTTTGTCGAATGCTGCCCACTAGGCTGTTCATGGTCAGATGTTATTGGTGACTGGTGAAATATATGTCTCTAGGTCACATAAGTTCTATGACAAGTTCACCTATCAAAGATCTTGTGTATGTCAAAAAGAGAGGCTGCATCTACACACACTAGGAGTACTAGTCTTGGCAGCATTGAGGACCTAGGGACGATGTACGTATGGCTGCCAGAAACTTTTCCACTAACTCTCACAGGCCATTGACGATGCAATATGAACTACCTTGGCATGTTTTGCCTATGATTAATGTAACCCATGTATTCTGGAATCATCTGTGAATTATGGGATGATACAAGAACACTGAACTTACCGTATATCCCAAAGAGATCTTTGCTGTAATTTCCCAGTACAGATTTATGTGTGGATTTAGGAAGAGTTTACTGAGAATATGTTGAGTTTGCTTAGATCAGTGTGGCATAGTGCGTTTGGGAAATCCAAGGAAAGACAAACACACAAACAAACAAATAAATTAATGTCTATAAACAAAGCATTAACTTCAATACCAGAAGCCTCTCATTAAAACTATACCTGCATAACAAAATGTTTGTACGATGTTCATGAATGAAACAAACAAAAAGGTCTTGTTTGTCTCCTCCATGAAGCTAATTCATCGCCATTTCCAAACTTCCTCTGCAGTTTCAGCACAATAGCAGAATTATCAAAGTTAACTGGGGACATAATTAAGAAAACATATATGCTTGTTATTCTGAGGTGAGCACACTCATGAATATTTATGTCATTACTGCTGTCCTCTGATAGTCTTTGTGTGAGTTTTGATAAAGAACGCGGCCGAGGCATGAAATTTGTAATTTATTCCTAAATGTGTTTTCAGCCGCAGTGTTGTGGTCCCTTCAACATTTCATCACTCCCTATTTAAATCTCTTTTCATTGCGTTATTAGGAAAATTCAAACCGCCACCTCTCTGTTATCCAAGCGTAGAGTGAAAATAAAAGCTATTTGTATGTGAACATGCATGTTGACCATGCTGGCTGAACAGCGCTAATGGTTTCATAATTTCAGAATAATGGCTCCATGTCAGTATGAGATTGCCATTAGCCAACCGTGCTGTTGATGTGGGCATCTTTCGTCCCGTGTGGGGTTTGCAACTATGGGGGGCTTCAGGTGTGTATTGTGCTGTGTGTAAAAGCCCTTGCACGGAGACAGGAAAGGCCTCATAAGATCTTCAGAGCTTGTTTTTATATGGCTTTGTTCCAATTATCTGATTGTGCCCGTGAATCAGGGGACTTCACAAAGTATTTATCCATCTTAAATGTGAAGTTCACTCAGAAATAAAAAAATCTCCTCTCATTTACTCATTTTATGAAGTTTCAAACTTGTATGAAATGAAAGTAAATGGGGTCCAAAACAACATTGTGCACACTGCCTTTCAGTTTGAGCACCAAAAAAAACACAAAATGCTGAGACATTTTCCAAAGTATCTCATTTTGTTTTTCATAGGAAAAAAAAACAAAGTCATTCAAGTTTGAAATGACATGAGGGTGAGTAAATAATGACAGTATCTGGGATTTCTTGGGTGATCTATGAGAGTCCAAATCACAGGAAGGATATGTGTTCATCAAACATAACCAATTCATTTTTATATAAAACTATTTATTTTTAGATATTTATCACTAAATTTGGGGGGTTTTGAATATAGTAAATTATATTAATCAAAATGTATGAAATAATAATATAAATACACATGTAGTATAATTGTGCATATATTGTTTTAATGAATATTATATTAAATGTATTATATTATTTATTTGCATTGATGATATTGCAGGGTGTTCCTTTTTGTTCATATTTTTGTCATGCCAAGTGATTTTCAACAGAAAAATATGTAAAAAATGTATCCTATGAATAGAATCACGACTCATGTTTAATTTGTGTTGATTTGCATGTTTTTAATATTTGTGAGATGTTATTTACAATCATTTTTCCTTTTAATTTGAGCGGTTTAGTAACTTATTACTTGTGCATGAAAGTTACCTAGTGAAAAATACACTGAAATGCATTTGAAATACATTTATTTCATGCCAAGTATACTACAAATACATTTACATTTTTGTGTGCTTAATAAAAATACCCTGCAATTGTACTTTTAGCATACTAAACTGGTATATTTAAAGTCTGCTATATTGGAACAACTAATTTTGTGCTTAATTAGGAAGTCCAACTAAAGACATACTGAAGTATATTTGATTGTGCTAAAGTGGAACTATTGCAAGTATACTTAAGGTACACTTTAAATATCTTGCATTTAAAGAACGATATTATTCAAAGATCATACAATCCTCATCAATAGAGACATTAAAACAAATTTTAGGCTTAATATTAAGAAATGTGCATTGTGCACAAGCTCCAAATAAAGTTTAATTATTATTTTAATATATTTAAGTCTCGAGCAATATATCACATCTATAAATATGTTATAGATGTGAACTATACGTAGTATGAAATAAATGTATTTTACTTTTTTACTAGGGTTATCACATTAAATATTATATTTTTATTTTACTATTTCATGTTTGTGTGAATTAATTGAAAGTGAATTAATTCCATTAATAAAGTCAAATTAAAACGTGTCCCATTCTGCGTTTCCAAAAATACAGCCTGTATAAATTGTATGTATGTTTCTGTATAAATTGAAGGTCATTTTTCAATTTAGTGGTCATGTGTCAGCCCACATGTCAAAAATGCACATTAAACACATTAAATGATGCAAAATGAGGGAACTATGATTGGGTAGTGTTCAGGTTCCAGACTCTAGACAAATGCATTATGACTCTAATTCTGTCATGTTTTGGGTTCAGATCTTATCTTAAAGGAAACTTAATGTGTCTTGGGAAGAAAAGTCACAGGGGGGCTGATGATCTGCTCTTGAGGTCAGGAATGGAAAAGGTTAGAGAAAGATTACTCAGGCTCTTTTAATAACACACGCATGTACAAAAGCACGTGTACATACACACGCAATAACACTACACACCCTTTGACCCAATGTATGTTTATGTATGTGTATGAGACGCAGACAGCTATGAGGGAAAAGTCTTCTCATCTTCTGGTCCAATCCACGGCTGTCACTCAACTTCAAAGCTCTGGCCGTTCGGTCTTTCTCAACCCCCAAATACAGAGTCTTGTTACAGCTGTGAGCAGGGGACAGAGTGTGTTGTGTGCTGGACTGCTGATTAACCCTTGAGACAGTGTTGTTCTCCACGGCCAGACGGATCCTCTTTCTCAGGGCTCAGCCTTGTAATGGGAGCCCTTTCACACACTGCCCACTTCAAAGCTCCCTGCCTGCCAGGAATGTCAGCTTCAGAAGTAAAGAGAGATGGCTGCTGAGAATGAGTGCGTATGAGAGGAATCCCCAACATGTTTATGTGGGAGTTCATATTTGAATATGCAGGGAGAAAGTGTGTGTCTCTATTTCTCAACAGGAATTGCCTCTCCTCGGCCTGACACAGTCAACTGCTTCCCCTTTTTTCATTTGCGGCAGAGACAAGTTGTTTTTAATCTAATGTGGCTGCAGAGCAAAGGCCCTTGGGCTTGTTTTGCCAGAGACTCGACTAGCTTTTCTCCCTCTCAGGACGCGCCATGTGTGCAAAGCTTAACAACTAGTTCTACAGCGCCTGCCAATGTAGAACCTCAACAGACTACACTGCCAGCGATTATTAAATGAATAGCAACATAATGCATTGCATTTTTATTTGAATGCTTTTGCAGTTTTTCTTTTTTGTATACTTCTATTTTTTGCAAACGTTTTGCTTTTTAAAACATTTTTTCACACAACTTTTCCAATACATTTTATGTAATTTTTCCATTTAGAGGGAACAGAATAAAAAATGCTGGCATTGTTTGGCTTACGTTGTAACAAGTTCTGAAGGAGCTATGTGGTTATTCTATGCTATTTAGTTGTAACCCTGTTACATTATAGGAAAAATAATGATTATATACATTGTGGAAAGAAATTATGTGGTAAATTAGTTACAAAAAGAGTTACATGTACTATTCAAAACTTTAAGGTCAGTAAGTTTCTTTCTTTCTTTCTTTTTTTGTGATTATGCATACATTAAATAATTTAACATGTTATGAAATAATTAAATTTCACATAAATGGTGTTCTTTTAAACTTTATATTCATCAAATAATCCTGAAGAAAAAAAGTATCATGGTTTCCACAATTATATTTAGCAGCACAACTGTTTATAACTCTGATAATAATAATTATAAAAATGTCTATTAAGCACCAAATCAGCATAGTGAATGATTTCTGAAGGATCATGTTATAACCGTTTCTGATTTAACTAAACCCAAAACTCATTTTGGAGACAGCTTAGCCATGAAACCATCCTCAGCTTTCGACAGAGGGTGGGTACGAACCCAGACGAGATCACCTTCTTTATAGTTAGCCTGTCTTCTTTTCAGGTTATAGTAGTGTCTCTGCTTAGCCTGAGCTCGTTGCACATTCTCTTTAACAAGCTGAATGAGGCTCTCTTGTCTCTCCACTGTGTCGTACGTGGGATTGCTAGGATTGGGTGGTTTTGTTAGAGCTCTTTCTAGTGGTCCTTTTAGCTTACGTCCCAAAGCAATTTCAGCTGGGGTAAATCCAGTACTCTCTTGCCAGGCAGTGTTAACGGCAAACCTGAACTCTGATAGCCACTTATCCCAGTTACGATGATTGTCTTTGACATATGAAGCGATCATGGTTTTAAGGGTCCTGTTAATACGTTCTGTTAGGTTGGTTTGAGGATGATATGCTGTAGTCAACTTTTGTATGACGCCCCATTGTTTGCATACAAGATTTATGAGATTCGAGGTGAATTGTGCCCCTCTGTCAGATACTAGGTAGACCGGAGTTCCCCACCTCGTAAAAATCTCATCAATGAGGATACGTGCTATCTGAGGTGCTTTGGCCACACGTATTGGAAACAGTTCAACCCATTTTGAACAATAGTCTACTACGACTAACAAATGTTCATTCTGTTTTGGGCTCTTTGGAAAAGGCCCCATCAGGTCTACACCCAACATATGTCCAGGCTCAACGACAGGAGTAGACTGTAGGTAGCCTGACAACTTGGAGAGGGTTGGTTTATACTTCTGGCATGTTTGGCATTCCTTGCAGTATTTCCATACATCACTCCTTAAACTTGGCCAGTAAGCAACTTCCATCAATCTCAACAGCGTTTTTAGTCGACCCAAATGTCCACTAAGTGGGTTGTCATGTGCAGATCTTAACTCAGGTCGCAAACAAGCAGGTATTATCAGCAGTAATTTTGGCCCTTTTTGTCCGTTCCGCACTGCGGAACAAGAACCCATTTTGAATAACATAGTGAACTCTAGATGGATCTGAATTAGTCTGTAAATTTAGCCTTTTGGCACAACTCTTGTACTTCTGGGTCATTCTGTTGCAATATCTGCCCAGTCAACAGGTAAATTGGCCGGGACTCCAGAATCTCTGGTGGCTTTAACCATTGCAAGCATGTGTGTCGAGGTAGTGTCTAAACTTCGACTTTAGCTTTTGCATGCCACATCCTCTCCTTCTACCATATGACTTGACTTATACAAAAAAACATGTTGCCCTCTACTGCCCCCAGTGGTGAGGAAGATAACAAGTCCTATAACAGGCTTGTGACTGTTATAATGTGACACTGAAGACTAGAGTAACAGCTGCTAAAAAAATATGCTCTGTCATCACAGTATTAAATTACAGTTTAAACTAATAGAAAACATGCATTTTAAATAACACTGCACAATGTCACATTTGTGTACTGAATTGAAATTGCTCTTTTTTTCTCATGTATACTCGCATACCGTGATTGTGATTGATCTTTTTTTACATGCTTGTATTTAACACTATTCCACTTGCTGCCTTTCAAGTGCTGGTATTTCCTTCAGGAAATTCAGATTTAGTTATATTGCAAACAGGAAGTTCCGTTATAGAATATTTCAAACCTCTGTTTTATAAAAAGTGATAAGTGGCAGTGCTGTAATGAAAAATAAAGGCTCTAATAGAGCCTTTCTAATGAGCATATTATCCTGTTGCTATTTAGGAAATCATTCATCTTGTGCTTTAAAGAATCCAGAAACCAATATGTTAATCTGTAGATCCTAAAGAACTTGTTTAATCTACAAAAATAGCCAAATGAAGAACTGCCAAAAAAAAAGAGTTTCTAAAGAGAAATTCCAGGGGAACTTACACTGGGGCAGTTAGCTGTTATATAACCCACTGCATGAGAGCAGAAAGACAGGTGAAACCTTTCTCTTGCTGTCTCTCTTCCCTAATCCTCAATGAGGACTGGAGGTGACCTCTGCTCTGACAGTACCTCATGATTTTTCAGTTGCCTCCAGCAGGATTCCTGAATCAAAGAAAGTGTACTTCCTGTATCGATGACAGCTTGTAGGTACCTGTTTCTCAGCAGGATAGGTAAGGTAATCATGTTCGGATCTTGTATTGGAGTACTTTGGACTGATTGCATTACTCTTGTGTTAGCATGGGGAGGTTTAGGAACTGTTTCTCGGTTAAGTTGTGACTTCTTTCTTTGAGCCTCAGAGTTAACATTATTCCAATATCTTTTTGATTCCTCCAAATCTTTCTCAATTTGTGTTCCAATTCTTACTAATTCACCAACATTTCGTACTGTTCCTCTAAGTAGGCTGGCTAAACGTGGGTTACAATTTCTAAGAATGGACTGCAAAATCTCTTTTTCGGACATATCCTTTTTCCATTTCAAACAGAGGGCTCTGTAGTAAAAAGCAAAATCTCGTATGCTCTCTTGTGCACCTTGTTTTCTCTCTAAGAGCCTTCTAGCTGTTTCATCCTCATAGTCTTCATTCAAAAATGAATGTAGGAAGACTTTCTTAAATTGTTCCAAGGTCTGTACATTTCTCTTCTCAGCCACCCACCAATCTTTTGCAGTAAGCAGAAAGACAGGTGAAACCTTTCTCTTGCTGTCTCTCTTCCCTAATCCTCAATGAGGACTGGAGGTGACCTCTGCTCTGACAGACTGGGGAAGAGCACATTTCAGGCCCTCAGGATGGGACCTAAGACCCTATCTTTGATCAAACCTCAGTTTAAACCAAGATCAAGGCCTGCCAGCTCTTTTGTTCTTGTATGGTTTGAAGACCCAGTTAAATCCTAAGAGATCTGCCCAAAAGGCCTGAAATGTGAAGGGGTAAAAGGAGGTTGAACAGGTCCTCCTTACATTTTTGGAGCTCACCATCAGCTGAATATCATCTCTGAACTGAAAACCGTAATGGATCTGACAAGTTACACAAATCTGCACCTGTTGTAAACAAAAAATTTTCATGTATTATGACTCGTAGTGACTGTGCCACATTTAAGTGACAATATTATAATATGTCTATTATACAGATTGTTCAGAATGATGTATGTCTGACTGGACACTTGTACATCCATTGGTCAAAGCGGCTCCTGGCCAGGGGGGTTGTGACACTGCCAATAAAGCTCCACTGACTAACTGCTCTGTCGATCATTGTGATCTTCCTTTTGTGAGGAGGAGACAATGAGCCGCTTCTGCTGCCTGAGAGCCAGGCAACCTGAACCAACCAGAGGAAGCTCTCAAAGCCCCATGAAAACAAACTGCTGAGCCAGGCCATTTCCCCTCCTCTTGAAAGACTATCTCGAGCTTTGTTTAAAGGTGAAGACATCTAATCTTTCCCAAAGTCACACACGTACACAGCATGTCCTTCCTTCCTGTCCTGAAGATTCCCCTTCTTTCCTTGCATTGCAAACTGTCTATCTGACTTGTATGTCTGTCTAATTATCTATCTGTCTATTGATGCATTCAAGTCATGTCCAACGCTATCTCACGGCCAATTCATACATATTTTATGTGGCAGCTAATTCATACGAATTAGTACGAACTCACATGTACAATTTTGTTCGATTTCTGTGACGATTAGGTTTCGGGGCGGGGTTAGGTTTTCACAAATCATATGAATTCTTATATATTTAGGGGTTGAACACACATGAACGTGGTCACAAAGTTGTAATTAAGAGGTGGAAAACTATGGTGGAAATATGGCGGACGCAGTGGATGAAGTGTCTATATGTATATTGTTGTTGTTTTTTTCAGTTACAATAAAACTAGCTAAATTGCATGTACAAACTGATACAATTGTATAATTGCAATAGAATATAAAATAATATAGTTTACAGCACCTGAATAAATTGCATAAAGCAAAAATAAAGCAAAAACACACATACTGTATATACAAGGTTGTACTTATGACTTGTAAATATGAAAATCTATCTATCTATCTATCTATCTATCCATCCATCCATCCATCCTTTTTTATGACAATTGTGGCAATTAGGCCTACCACAGCTTTCTTGTAGTCATAATATCTTTAGTAACTATGGTATTTTGGCGGAAACTTATAGTTACCTCCCTTGAGTGTTATTAGCGTTTCTAGTATGAATACTCCTTAGAAGGGTCCTCCACTTATTTTAAATAGCACTGTAAATAGGGCCCTAGATGAATTGTATTCAGGGCCCATCACATCACATCTGCTTTGCCTGTGTGCACACCATCTCATTAGCTTGGCAAAAATGCCACCTTAACCTCCATTACAATCTGCCCCAGTAATTAATTACTTTTTAAGCTATTGAACTGAAAGCAATTAGATTCTAAAGGCTAGCTTGTTAGGTAACACGAGCCCGGCCCTTTATTAGTCAGCTGTTGAAGTGTGGAAACGAACAGAACCTGACAATGAGCAAAATTAAGATGCTAATCCGACAGCCTATTTGACCTGTCAGTCACTGTTTCTGCTTCAAAATGGTTTCGTTTTCTGTGGTTTAGCAGCATTGTTTGAAAACGCAGTAATTTGAATATAACAAGGGGATTTGTGAGTATAATGAGGATTTTAGTTCATGTAGCAATGGAGCTTTTTGTGTTTCACAGATATTCTATGAAATATTGATACAAAACAATAATATCTGCACTTTCTAATACCAAATCCATCACCACAGCACCTGAAGCAACAGGACAGAAGACAAAACCTGTGTACAG
Organism: Sinocyclocheilus rhinocerous; assembly: GCF_001515625.1. NCBI lineage: Eukaryota > Metazoa > Chordata > Actinopteri > Cypriniformes > Cyprinidae > Sinocyclocheilus > Sinocyclocheilus rhinocerous. Next base: position 1,337,393 of record NW_015640445.1, on the reverse strand, counting down.
TAATAACTACATCTATGCATTATGTATGTTGACCATAAAGGACAAAGCAGTGTGAGGCATGTGAAGTTGATTGCAGTGGCCGGCAGAGGGTCAGTGTGAGGGTCAAGCATCACATTAGTCTCTGTCCACAGCGGACAAGCCACAGAGCACAAGACTAATGTTGCATTTCATATAAAAGGTCACCCGTGGAAATGAATGTGAAACCCTAACTTGAGGAGCTTGGAAAACAAGAGGAAAATTAAACTATGAACAAACAGTGTAGTGATATAGATAAATATTCAGACTGCAATTAGGCAGGTCATTTCAACATAACTCTCACATATCTTTAAACAAATGAATGCACAGGCAGCTAATTTATTTTCTCTGGGGCTGCGTGGTAATCGAAGAACCCAAATTACTTGTCCTAGTTTTTTCTTTCCTGCCGTGTTTAGTATATTTGCACTGACGTCACATCATCACCTCATTATTTACTTGTGCGATATAAGAATATGTTATTTGATGGCCATCATTTGCCTTGTTGTATGTTACCTATGGAAGATATACAATAACTTTTCTTGATAGTGAAAGTATTACTGCAAAATGAATTGAGATTGAGTTGAGGAGATGTCACAAATAGTATTTATTTAAAAAAAATCCATGTACATTTCTTTTTCACATCATATGCTAATATTTTGCCAAATTAGTTCAATCGAAACAGCCATACAACCATGGGTTAATCTCATCTGATGTCAGAAGCTAAGCAAGGTTTGGCTCGGATAGTATTTGAATAGGAGATCGCCTTGGAATACTTGCTTTAAGCTTAAATGAGTGCGAGAGTAAATATGTGTGTATCTCAGTGCTATGTACGACAGAGAGAGCGCGGAGTGGAGCTCCGCCCACTGCACTGCGGCTGAGGGTGAGCTGATAATACATCTGGGACTGCTGGACTTTGAGGAGGACCACATAGACTGGAAAACAGAGCTGGAACCCGACTTGCCCCCTCTCCTCTCTCCTACGTCCCCGCTGGTCCCGTCCAGCCCTGAGCGGGCTCCCGTTTCCCAGTTCAGCCTGGAGAGGGTTCCTGTTCCCACGTCCAGCCCAAGGGGGGCTCCTGTTCATGAGTTAATCTCCCCCGCCTTGGCCCTCCGGATCCTCCCCATCGCCCTAGCTCATCGGCTCTCCGTCTCCGTCTTGGGCTCCTCCGCCGACATTGGTCGAAACCCTGGAGTTGTCGATATGTCACGCCCATGGACTGTTTGTGTGTGTTTTGCTCCCCGTGACCCAGTTTCTCCCTCATGTTTGATTGTGTTATTTGGTCCAGGTGTGTGTCATTTATTATCTTCATTTGCTCCAGTATTTAAGTCCTAGCTGTGCAGTCTGTCTCGGTCGGGTCTACTAAGTGGTGTTCGTGTGTCATTCCTCGTTCCTGAGTTGGATTTACCCTTGTCTTGGATTTAATAAAGATTATTTCGTGTATTCCACAGCTCCGTGTTCCTTCCGGCAGCGATCGTGACTAATATATATATATATATATATAAATAAGAATGATAAAAGCACATGACAACATTACTTAAAATGAAAAAAAAAAAAAAAAAAATACAAAAGTTAAATTAAAAGCTCATTCAAAACATTAATAAAAATAGTATACAAATAGTACTAAAATAACACTGGTCTTAATTAATTCATATATTAATATATGTAAAATAGCTGCATGGACATTCATAATGCATATTTCGGGGTTAAAATAGGTTCACAATAGGTTAAAATAGATTCACACATGAGGGTGAGTAAATTATTACAGAATTTTCATTTTTGGGCGAAGTCTTCTTTTAAATTTCCTGTACACTTCATTGTTTATTATTGTTGAATACATAAGTCTACTGTACGACCCCTTTGTTGTTGTTTGCAAATATTTGCAGAGCAATTTTGTTTGTTAACATTAACCTATAAAGACACAACTGCACTTAGTCACCCGAGTCGAAATAGTTCAATATCATTACAGTGTAAAATTTGAGCCGCCGTCTAATTGAGTTTCATCTGCATTGACTGGTGCTCTGTTATGGTGTCAAATGCACACCTGTCCTGCTGACTGGTCTCGTGTTTGTGTGTGTGTGTGTGTGTGTGTGTGTTGGTTGCTGCTCAGTAGACTCAGGTCACCTCTATGTATTTAACCTCTCTGGAGATTGATTGATCTGTGTGGCTGTGCAGGAGTTACTTCCTAACAATGTTGCTTCTCTATTTTTGAAGTTTGCAGACTACTTTTCAACCATCGTTGGATAATGATCGTTCTCCAGCTTCACAGTATCGATTGGTGCTGGAGGTATTGATTAACTATGATGATGAAAAAACTAGGGAGAAATGTACTGCACATAACGTGTGTGTGTGTGTGTGTGTGTGTGTGTGTGTGTGTGGAAGCCCACTTTCTGGTGTCTCTCCTGAGTGAAGCGTTAAATCTAAATCCCCAGCCTCCCCAGCGTGGATGGTGACAGGTTCCTTTATAATTGACATTCCTGAGGCAGGCTTTGGAGCCTGGTGTTTAAAATGCACTCCACGATTCTCTCCGGGTTCATCTTTTTCTTTTGCGATTTTGTTTTAGAATTCATTATTTGGCATGAAATGTAAATGTCTTCTTCATAAAATGGTGTGAAATCCCTCACTGTCTGCAGGCACTCCAAAGACTCCCGAAACATTTTAATGTGGTCTCGGCGCTGGCTGCCATCTAGCTATTAAAACACACATCTGTGGGGAGATAATTGCCTCATTACCTAAATGTATACGGGTTTGCAATGAATATTATGTTTTTGAATGAATATCATTTTGATGTATGCTTGGTGTACCTACTGAACTGTACCAGATTTAGCTGAAAGAAGTGAGTGAGAGAGAGAAATTCCTTAGTCACATTGGCACAAAACATTTGATAAAGAACACATTTCCTTTGTTTGGACATAAAGTAAGCATTCATCCACATGGTTTTGTATTTATTATTACGTTACCTAATATGAAACAAGTGCAAAACGTAGGTAAAAATAAACTACTTTTGTGTTCCAGGAATTTGTTTTTATTAAAATGCTTTCAACTGTTGTTTTTGTAGATAAAGGTCACATTGTACATGTTGTGTAATTCCCCCAGACCTTAGACTTTCAGTTTAAAAATTAAAAAAATCATCACAGAAATATGAATCATTAGTACATTTTAAAAACTGTGACAACCAAACAAAATGTATTAGAATAATTATATTACATTTCAGTAATCATGGTGTGAAAATTATTTAAATAATTTTAAACACAAATTTAATCTGTTAATCAATTATGCCATAATTTTCATCACAACAAACAATTTTGTCCTTTATTTATTCATTCCATCCATCCATCATCCCTTTCTTCTTTCTTTCTTTGGTATGGTTCTCAACCTTTTTGACTCAAAGGCCCCCATGTTTTTGCTATTTTCACTGTAATTATGATAAAGCTGCTTGTTTTCAAACTAGGAGCATTGATAAATTAAATTCATTACACACACACACACACACACACACACACATATACAGTGCCGTGAAAAGGTTTTTGCCCCCTTCCTGTTTTTTTATATTTTGCAAATTTGTCACACTTAAAAGATTCAGATCATCAACAAATTTTTATATTGCACAAAGATAATGCAAGTAAATACAAAATGCAGTTTTTAAATGATGATTTCATTTATTAAGGGAAAAAAGTTGTCCAAACCTACCTGGCCCTATGTGAAAAATTTATTGCCCCCTCCTGTTAAATCATGAAAGAATTGTGATTAACCACATTATTTTAGAAAGCCGAGTTAAATTTCAATAGCCAAACCAAAGTGAAGCATGTTTAAAGAGCAACACATCATGCATCGATATAAAGAAATTCAAGAATAGATAAGAAACTAAATAGTTGACATGTATCAGTCTGGAAAGGGTTATAAAGCCATTTCTAAGGCTTTGGGATTCCAGCGAACCACGGTCAGAGCCATTATCCACAAATGGAGAAAACTTGGAACAGTGGTGAACCTTCCCAGGAGTGGCCGGCCTACCAAAATTACTCCAAGAGCGCAACGACGACTCATCCAGGAGGTCATAAAAGAATCCAGAACAACATCTAAAGAACTGCAGGCCTCACTTGCCTCAATTAAGGTCAGTGTTCATGATTCAACAATAAGAAAGAGACTGGGCAAAAACGGCATCCATGGGAGAGTTCCAAGGCAAAAGCCATTGCTGACCAAAAAGAACACAAAGGCTCGTCTCACATTTGCCAAAAAAATATCTTGTTTATCCCCAAGACTTTTGGGCAAATATTCTGTGGACTGATGAGACAAAAGTTGAACTTTGTGGAAGGTGTGTGTCCCGTTACATCTGGCATAAAACCAACACAGCATTTCATAAAAAGAACATCATACCAACAGTCAAACATGATGGTGGTAGTGTGATGGTCTGGGGCTGCTTTGCAGCTTCAGGACCTGGATGACTTGCCAGAATTGATGGAACCATGAATTCTGCTCTCTATCAGAAAATCCTGAAGGAGAATGTCCGGCCGTCAGTTTGTGACCTCAAGCTCAAGCGCACTTGGTTTATGCAGCAGGACAATGATCCAAAACACACCAGCAAGTCCACCTTTGAATGGCTCAAGAAAAACAAAATTAAGGTTTTGGAATGGCCAAGTCAAAGTCCAGACTTAAATCCGATTGAGATGCTGTGGCATGACCTTAAACAGTCCATTCATGCTCAAAAACCCTCCAATGTGGCTGAATGAAAACAATTCTGCAAAGAAGAGTGGGCCAAAATTCCTGTGAAAGACTCATTGCCATTTATCGCAAACGCTTGATTGCAGTTGTTGCTGCAAAGGGTGGCACAACCAGTTATTCGATTTAGGGGGCAATTACTTTTTCACGTAGTGCCAGGCAGGTTTGGACAGCTTTTTTCTGTTAATAAATGAAATCATTATTTCAAAACTGCATTTTGTATTTACTCGGGTTATATTTGTGTAATATTACAATTAGTTTGATGATCTGAATTAAAAAAATAAAATAAAAATAAAAAAACAGGAAGGGGCACTATATATATATATATATATATATAAATAAAATTTGATTAGGACATGTTCTTCAAGAAAAAAAAAGATATATGAAATATGAATTATTTGTGTGTGTGCTTTTTAGCATTTTAATTTAGAATTAAATTAAATAAAATAGATTATTTTAATATATTACAATCATTTATTAATTAAAATCAAATTAAAATTTGCTTAGGACATTGGGTGTATCAGAAAACATCGAAAAGTCAAGGTAAATATTGTTTAAATGTGCAAAAAGAATGAAAAGCATAAAATGCTAGCTATAAAATTAGCTATTACAAGACATGCTGTCCTGACAGGAGTTGGCCATTATATTCCAGAATTAATCTAAATATAATATCCAGCAAACAATGTTATTAAACACAAAATTTGAAATGTGATGGAAATATTCATGCATTTCAGGAAAACAAACAAACAAATAAACAAAAAAAATACAGATTTCTCCTGTCCTATATATTCGTCCACTGTTAGACATTGTTAGTAGACCCAGGTAAATTTGAACTACGAGAGGCTGCAAGATGCTGAAAGAGGGACGATACTTCACCTCCTGACACAATAAACCAGCAGACAAACGCGGCTGCCGGTGCAGTCACAGGCTTGTATAATTCCCTGCTCAACCTTGCTCGCGATCATATTATCCCGGACCTGATGTATAGAGTTATGAGGGAGCACTGACCCCTCTGGGTTCAGAGGCTTGGTTAGAGGAATTTGATGAAGGTGCAGGAGCCTGTAATTAAAAGATATGTTATCAGCCTGTATTTGTTATGGGTAAGCACTGGCCCAGATCCAGCCCTGATTTAATCCTATCCCAGGCTACGCTGAGGCCAGGGTCAGAAGGTCAGAAACGGCTTCTACACTGGCTGCACCTCAGCTAGATTGCCAGAGAAAGCAAGTGATGTAGTTTCATTCTCTATCTCTTACTCTCTCCACATCTCTAGTTTTCTCTCGCTCTCTCTTATAACCTCCACACCTCATTGTAAGTACCTCACTGTAACCTAGATTTTTATTATTTTTTATTCCCCCCCCCCAAAGAACAACATATGTTGTAGTAGCCAACATTTTGCCACCAATGCTGCTGGTTGAGCGTGTGTTTAATGTGTTTGCCTATTTAACTGATAAAATAATATATCACCTCAGTTTCATAGAGCATCTGATCAATAGAATCCAAAGTCATTTTTACTATTCATTCTCTTAGGATTGCTATAATCCTAATGAGTTTCTGGCTGGAGATGGTCATGTTTAAATTATGACGGCTGTGAACTGTGCCATGCACATCAGGTGACTGGTCATAGCTTCTCTCCTGTCAATTGTACGGTATCATTCTGCAAGTATCAACTTCATCATGTCAAAACTTCATTAAAAATGCAAGATCTGTAAAAGTTGAGTGCATGCATTACATTTACACATAAAGATTGAGTATAGCCAAAGTCCCTTTCAAGGAAAGTCAGTTCACTCTGTGGCCATATATTTGCAATACCTCTGGACAGCTGTTTTGGGCATCCAAGACCAAAGCATATCTCTGTGAATGGGGAAAACCTCAAAAACTCATATTTAAATGACATATTTAAAATCAGAACAAAATCTGACATGAAATGTCACATGCATGTGTTTCTTTTGCTCAAATAGCATTAAAAGAGTTTATATTTCAGGTTGGACCAGTCAATTCTAAAGTCTTTAGTATAGCATCGTGGCATTGTATAATTGGATACATAATAGCATGAAATAACTATTCAGATTTAGACTTGGTTCATCCAAGGGTGAAAATTCTGTCATATTTACTCAAAAAAAAAAAAAAAAGTTAAAAATAGTTCTAAATCAGTATGTTGTTGTTATTATTATTATAATTTTTTTTTTTTTTACTGCAGAACACACACACACAAAGATGAATGTTTGATGTATGAATTATTTTTGTCCGCGCAATGAAACTCAGTGGGGTCCAAATCAACATGTACATGAGACTGGGCGAGAGACAGAGTTTTCATTTTTTGATGAACTGTCCCTTTACAATGTAAAATGTAAACACTGTAAACATAAAATGGGGGGTAATGTTGATTGGTGGTGCTCGTCATGCTTGTCATGTGACACATAACAGCCATATTTATACATGATATAGGCTTATGCTTTATTTACTGTATATTTTCCCTTTTATTCGAAATATTCTCAAACGTGTTAACAATATCATGAAATATCTCGATTCTCAAATATGTGAAAGTAAATGCATTTTGCACCTTTATAGATTAACTGATCTATAACGGGCGATGGGCAAAGTACCCTAATAGTGTAATCTATTAACTATGCATAAAACCCCATATTTTTACTTAAGTACCAGATATGGGTGTCATGCCATAAAATATTTTTAATACGACTGACTTTGTATTTAATGTGAATTTAATAAAAACATTGAAATTTACTAATTATAACACTTTCATTATACAGAAAGAAAGCAAAGAACATTTAGGCTATATTATCAAAGAACATTTTAAGCACTCCCAGAAACTCTTATTATAATCACTGAAGCTGTTTACACTGTGAAATGAATATCCTACTTCGTACGCACATCTGCACATCTATTGTTGTTTCTGATGAGAGAATCGTCAGAGAACAGAATTCCTTCAGCGAGCGAGTAAACAGAACACCAGCATTTCAGCGATGACTCATCTGCACGCCTCTGATTGGCTATTGCATTCATGAGCTCAACAGAATCGTGTGTGATTGGTTATAATGCGCAGAGCTGTAAAATCGCGTCTGTCTCTGGCTCAGCGCCAGCCAAAGAGCCAACGCAGATTTGAATTTACCAGCTGATGCTGTGCAACACTGCACGTTCTAATCACGCTTGTGTGATTGTATGAAAAAAATATTATTCGGCTATTTTTGTCTTTTGGAAGCTCCATTCAAAACCCACTTGGCCCAAAAATCGAATGGGCATGACGCCTCTGATCGTAATTATTTTTTTATAGGCTAATCAAGTAATGATTTATTTGTGACAGGGAAGAGAAGAAATTGTTGAATAAAGTTATTTTTGTTTTCTTTGTGCACAAAAAGTATTCTCATAGCTTCATAAAATTAAGGTTGAACCACTGATGGACTATTTTATGGACATGGATTATTTTAACAATATCCTTACTACCTTTCTGGGCCTTGAACGTTTCAGTTGCGTTGCTGTCTAACATCTATGCAGGGTCAGAAAGCTCTCAGATTTCACCAAAATTATATCTTAATTTGTGTTCTGAAGATGAACAAAGGTCTGACAGGTTTGGAATGACATGTAGGCAAGTAATTAATGACAGAATTTAAATTTTTGGGTGAACTATCCCTTTAATGAAATGTAAAGTCGAGAGGCACAGTTAGTGCGTTGTGGGATATAGTATTCCAATGGCCTGTCTGTATATTTAACATAATCATATAACCAGATTCTACATGCTGCATTTCTAGTATGAGTAGTATAGTAGTATGCCACACCCCTTAAATCTGATCTGGTGTCCTCTCATTCAAATCATCTGCATTTCCCTTCATGCAATGTGGATCTGATTTCAACCTTTAACTTTGATTGAAATAATTGATCAGCTTGCTTCTGTGAACTTCCCAGTGAGGTTTTCTGGATTTGCTCAAGTGAGTCCAGATGTTTGCCACAGCATTTGAGATGCCTGTTCCAGGTTAAACACATGTGTGTTATATCAGTGAGAGCAAAGTAAAGGCGTTATCTCTAGTCAGCTAATGTCATGTCTTCCTGCTTCTTTGCCATTAAGATTGGGTCAGTTGCATACTGTCGAGTGATACAGGCCTCATCAAATCAGCATGTAACAGCTCACTCAATTCTGTATTAGTCAAGTCAGAGGTAATTACGGTAATTTATATAGCCAAGCACTGTCCATTTTAAATAAACATTTTGATAAATTAATAGACAGACAGATCTAAACCGTTGACACACAGCTAGTATCAATCGTTCACGCTAGTATTCAAAAGTCGTTTGCTTTTAGTCAGTATGAGTAGTCATCAAAGCTGAGCATGGCATGCTCCACAGACCTCTCAAAGGCATTTCAATCATTGCGACTGTTATTCCTGAAAGGAAAGCATACATTTTCAGAAAGTATCAGAAGAAAGAGATTTACTTCAGTATCCGCTTTCCATGTCAACATTCATTTTCTCCCACTATTGCTGCTTTGTGGAAGCATCAAAATTGATTTAGTTGGCCTGGAAATGGAACCATTGCAGTGACAGGTAGCCGAGCTTTCTCCAAGCAAACTCTTCTGAAATGCATTGGAATGGAGTAAGTATAACCATGAGCAACTACAATCAAGTCAGCTGGATGAGACATAGCAGGCTGATCAAAGAACAGTCCTTTGTGTTCGTGATGAGGGTGAAGGCAGGCCTATTATTGGAAGAGAAGTTGTGCTGTTAATACTGGCTGAGGTTACTTTATCAAGAGTTCCTGCTAAACAGATTAGACCGACAATACTCTGGGTACAGTGCATTTTCATTAGTAATCTCCTTATAATATCTACCATCAAGTAGTACTTGTCCATCAGAGGCTAAAAGTAATGGTTCACAGACGTGTGACTCAATAGTGTAAGTGGGTCCGTTCGAAGACAGAGATCCTACAGTGGATAATGTGAATTCCTGGTCTTACCACATTTCCTTGGGTAAAGAATTGCAGGTCATGCAAGATTCTCACTTAATGTACAGTTTGCAACATAAGGAATAGTTCACCCAAAAATGAAATTTTGCAGAAAATGTACTCACCCTCAGGCCATTTAAGATGTAGATGAGTTAGCTTCTTCATTGGAACAGATTTAACACTACAAATTTAGCATTAAATCACTCACCAATGGATCCCCTGCAGTGAATGGGTGCCGTCAGAATGAGAGTCCAAACAGCTGATGAAAATATCACAATAATACAAGTAATCCACAAGACTTAACCAGTTAATGTCTTGTCAAGCAAAAAATTGTGTGTTTGTAAGAAACAAATCCATCAGTAAGGCATTTTAACTTTAAACTCTCGTTTCGGACCAAAATATCAGTCCATGATTCATAACACTTCGTACAGTGAAATAGTCCACCTCCTGTTGCTCTCTCACATCAAAATACAACAACATATTTGTTTAGAATAGTTTTGGACTGTTTTCGCTTGTAAACAGTGCTTGATCTGCGCATATTTCTCACCTGATTCAGATGAGACATTGTCATTAGAGAAAGCAATATAATGGATGGAGGACTTTTAGCTGGAAGCAATAGTTAGAATTTAAAAACATATGGATTTTGAAGCTATTCGATTCACAAGGCATTTTAATGATGGGTTGGAGTCGTGTGGATTACTTTTGGATTGTTGCAATGTTTTGATCAGCTATTTGGACTCTCATTCTGACTCTCATTCACTGCAGAGGATCCATTGGTGAGCAAGTGATGTAATGCTACTTTTCTCCAAATCTCTTTCAATGAAGAAACAAACTCATTTACATCTTGTATGGCCTGAGGGTGAGTACATTTTCAGCAAATTTTCATTTTTGGGGGGTGAACTGCTCCTTTAAAATGAAATTAAGATTTAATACCACAGAGTCTGGAACCAAATGAGGGGGAAATATAGCTGCAAGCATACAGCTGGTCCAAGCAGAACAGAAATGAGGAAATCCAATGTACACATGAGGAAGTTAAAGACAATAGAGAATAAGGGAACATACAGTATCATACAGCAATTGTCAGATAGCCTAGATAAGGATTCTAATGTATATATTAATAATAAATGTTTGTCCATTTAGCTATAAGAGCATGCACACCAGATTTCAAGTAAACTAATTGACTGGTTCATAAAAAGATACCCAAAAAATAGAAAAACTAAAACAATGACATCATAGAATCAAAAGGAAGATTTGTTTGTCAAATAAATAAGCTGGGAATGTGTGTGACATTTCAAATTCGCTGCTGACCAACAACACTCAGTATTTAAATGTTAAAGAAAGAATAAAAATAAGCTGAAAAGGCAATAAGCCTCTAAAACCAAAAGCAATAGGCCTCTAGCAGTTTTACTACTTGGACCCATAAGTCAAGTGTCAAAGGTGTTTAAACGTTTTCCTTTTAGATTTTATATATTTCTATTTATGCACTGAAGGTTAATATGGAAACAAAGGTAAAAAGAATGTAAACGTGATTTGGGATTTTCTATAATGGATCCAGTATGTTAGGGAATAAAAACAAGTTGGAAAAAAAAGATCACCTCTCAGCAGGGTTTACAGGAGAGAATAATACGTTTTGCACACTTCCAAATAATTATAGTAATATGAAGATAATTACAATGGAGGCAAGGTAGCCTCATCAGAGCCAACCCTGCTTCTCTGATGTAATTCAATTTATGTTTCCTATGAAAATAATCAGTCATACAGATTACTTAAAGCAGAGATGACATGGTTGTAATTGTGTTCCATTCATTTGCAGCAAAATTATGGGTTTGAAATATGCAGGAACCCTATTATCTTAAAAAAAAAAAAAAAAAGTCGATGTTCTTACAGGAGAAATTAGGTGCTATAACTCAAAACGAGCATTTGTATCTCTGTGTAATGCTGTGAGAAGAAATTGTGCATATTTAGATTATAAAAGCACACACTAAGCAAACTTTTATCTAAAAAAAAAAAAAATTCTCTCTCCCAATTTAGTTTTCATTTGAGTAAATAAAAAAAGATGAAAAGTAACTAGAATTATAAAATGATAACAACCAAACAATCATTATTATGTAACATTTAAATCTATATTTTTTACCTAGTAAAATACATCATTCTTTACCACGTTGTCCTCATAAAAACAGTACACACACAGAAAGTGACTAAATATAATTGGATTTTAATGCAAGTTTTACAGGCTGGACGGTAATAAGATTATCTTATTTGAAGTGGGTTGGTTGGCAAGCTACAGGGAGCAGCTCCAGATGGAGAAAGATGGGCGGTAATGCAAAACCGGGCACTGTGGGCATAAACCTCCCACCGGTTTATGTACTTCTCGCTATTTCCCTCTCTCTCTGTGGCTGTCATCCTACCCCTGATCCCTCTCTCTACTCCCATGGAGGTGGAGGCAGCATCAGCAGTCGTGCCCCCCTCATAGCTGATTCTCACACTGGGGGCGATGGAGCGCTGCCCTCCCATTATCCCGAGGTCTCCGGGTTGGAATAAAACCCTCAGGGCTAGCAGCTGTCAATTAGCGATAACTCTGCCCACCGATGGACTCCTTAATCAGGCCACCATCACCTAGCAACCAGCCGCCGGTACACCTCACAGTGGATCCCTGATGTAAAGCACAAAACTGTGGACCCTAACGAGGGAAAGCCATCCCAGCCCCCAGCACTGGGACCCTGAATTTTGCAAATCAAAGGTAGTGTCATGAGAACAAGCTGCATGCGGCATACCACTTTTAAACTGTCTTGTCTTTTTTCAAATGTTCATGTTCACTAGTGTTAGTTTTCAGTCATTTTAATCGTTTAAACTGCAGAAAAGTCATATTCTGATTGAGAATATTACAATAATACATTATTATTTCTTAAGTTAACACTGCAAACATTCTTGAATCAAGATAAATTTACTTGAGGAGCAAAATTACTTAAGATAGTAAGTCTCGTTTTCTGAAGAATGCATCAAAATATTGTTAGTTTTTGATTAAAATAACAAAAAATACCTGTCAATAGGGTAAGAAAAATAATCATGTTCATTCAAAAAGAAAACAAGATTTTTCTTTTCCTATTGGCAGATATTTTTTCTTGTTTTAAGCAAACAAAATGTAGATTTTTTTTGACTTAAGACTAAATGTAACTAAACTAAAAGTAAATGTATCTTGATTTGAGAATGTTTAGATATTTGTAATGAAAAAGAAGACAATAAATAAATAAATTTCAGAGAATATCTATATACGAAGACTTCAGATGCAAACCTCTAAGCCCATCTGAGATTCTTCCGAGATTTTTTCTTTAAAATAAGCATTTTTATCATGCCCCTATGTTTAGGTTTAGCAATTTTATTATTGAATGCCTTATTATCAAAAATGTCCAGTATTGTTTTCATAGGAGCCTGATAAAAATGCTGATTTAAAAGAAAAATCTCAGACAGACTTGTATGTTTTTTTGCATCTAAAGTCTAAATATGTCTTTTGCTTCATTTCACTGGCAGGTTTTCTCACTACTATTACAATACTACAGCGAGGATAAAAGTTACGCCTTCTTTCTTTGCTTGAACATTTGGGCGGTGTTATGCAAATCTTACCACATCGTGACGTAGACATGTGGGGGGGGTGTTAGAATGAGCCAAGTTAGGTAGGCGTGGTTGACTATTAACTTTTATAAAGAATATCTCTTTGGATTTGAGACTTTAGTCTTTGCAACTTTACAGATCTTCTTTATGCACCAAGAGCATGTAACACTCCAAAGAGAAAGGAAAAATTGAAATCGCATCATATGACCCCTTTAACCCACCTATTAAGAGGCTTTCACACTAAGGCCCTGTTTACACTTGGTCTAATACATTTTCATCAATGGATGTCACAATTGGGTGACAATAAATACAGGGTCTAAAATATTTTTAGCCTGTCCAGTTTTGACCACTTGCAGAGGAACAGTAGCTGAAAAGGCATTCGACCGGATTGATTTCATAGTGTAGACGCTCATGTGATTGAATGCATTTGAACAGCCACAAAATACCGCCAGCTGACCCAACAAGTGCTTTGGGACATGTTTTGAGAAAAAGCAAACCAAAACAATTGATTCCAACTTCGTTGTTGTACCAAAACACACAGATTACAATCAAAATCGCCATAACCATTCGGATCCTTTTCATTCGCTTCCTTTCCCACTCCCTCATAAGTATCATACAGGCTATATTCATGCTCCTGCGAACATAGAGTGTGACGAAACAAAAGTGGGGAGCCTAGACGAAATCTGAACACAAGTGGTAACAGAAGACACATTTAAAATGTAAGTTAAGACCAGGTGTAAACAGTAATGTGCCTCACCTCACCACTTGTGACTGGACTGTAGAAAACTCATCTTAATACCAAGTTTAAACAGGGCCTAACAGAGATTAAAAGTCAGATGTCACTCTAGTGTTGGTTCCTATTTTTTGCACTCTTACTGGTAGTTGCCACATCACGTCATTTTCATTTGCATAAAATGGAACTGCTCAACACCAGCAAATTAAAAAAACAGTCTCATGTTGCGTCTCAAGTTGCAATGTCACCTCAAATCACACACTTTTTTTTTTTTGGCCAGTGTTTGTTTTAAACACCTCTTGACAGCGGTTTACAGCCACAAAGCACCCAGAAGTAATTCTTAATGAGCGACAGAAACCAATGGTGATGTGAAAAAGGTGAACTTTGTGCAAAAAAAGTAGTGATTTGCTGTCTGATACAATTAGTATAACAATCAATTGCCACAGATATTCTACTAGTGAAAAACAGTAGTGAAATGAGTAAAGTCCAAATTTACAGCATTCACAAAAAAGTAGTCAAATTTAATTCATACTAATGAAGTACATGCCTCATCAAATGTAGTACATACTCAGACAGTATGCAATTTTGTACTCTGTTTTTTTTTTACAATTAATTATTTAAAAAAAAATCTTTTTAAGATTTTTAACTTCAACTTCAAAACTGAGAAAGAATAAACAAATCTAAATGTAAAAAAAATAATGACCAGCAGTTTTCAAAACATTATGCTTTAAAAAAAAAAAAAACAACAACTGACACAACCTGTTAAACATCCTAAAGCACTAAGATGTACAGTAAAGCATATTTTTACAGAGACTGCACATCCTTAACAAGTGTCCGTTCATCTCAGAAATATCCGGTTATTCCTGGAGGCCCCCTGCATCCTTGCTGCATTAATAAGCTGTGAGTTTGACTGTGTATGAGAGATATCACGGCCTGATGGAGTGGCCTCATGTGATGCTGTGAAGGGGTGATAAATCCTTGTCGCTTTTTATTAAAGATGGCCTGTGCAAACAGTTAGCTCATATACGGCTCACGAAGACAGCGAACGGAGGGCAAAGGGAGAAGATCAGTGTGTGTGCAATTCGCCAGACGCTCCTCTGTGATGACATTAGGCAGTTGGTTGTGTGTATGTGTGTGTGTGTGTGTGTGTTTGAGAGTGGGGGTTGGCATCTGCAAGGTTGAGATCCAAGGAGAGAATCTTGTTAGCCTCCATGAAATCCTCATGCTTGCTATTAATATGAGTCTGGATTTTAAGCAGCAGTCTACCAAACATATTGCACCCACAGGGCTCTCTGACAGATTCTGAATTTTTCAGTCATGTCAAGTATGAGCGCTGAACTTTTGACTGAATATAAAAATACGTCAGGCAAATTAAACCTTAAATCCAACATGAAATCCAAATGGGCCCCATTTACTTTTTTAATAGAGGTTTCTGGTCTTATTCTGCATAATTCATTGGCAGATTTCATTGCCAAATACATTGTTTTAGGCTGCTGTTCAGGTCATGTAGCCTTTCTGAAATATTGCCAGTAGTTAACACAGTCATTCAGTGCTGGTCAATATTAAAGTAATACGTAATATGACAATACATTTCAAATAATTATTTATATAAAGTGTTAACATAGTAATAGTTTGAGATGCTTTCAAAGGTTAATGTGACCTTCAGCTTCCATGTTCCTGGTCCAAATGCCTCCTCAAAAGTGGATGGCATTGGGTTTTTAGGGGGAAACAGAACTTCATAATCCACTAAAACCTCAAATTCCTTTCAGTAAAGAAGCCCACTTTGCGTGATCCACTCATTTCCCAATAAATCCATTTTTTTCCTATTATTGAATATCCTATTTCACTCTATAACATTCCGCTTTATATATATGCCTTCATAATGTAACTGAAAAGGAAATTAGTTTCAGATGAAGAACTAGTTAGTATGATTAAAGATTACAATATATATATATATATTTATTTTTTGTATTTTTTTTAATTTATTTATTTTTTACATTAAAGGGATAGTTCGCACAAAAATAAAGATTCTGTCATCATTTATTCTACCATGTTGTTCCAAATGTGAATGACCTTCTCTCTTTGGAACATAAAATATTTTGTTTTGTTTTGTAACCAAAACTTTTTGGCTATA
>NW_015640445.1:1301160-1320649 GCF_001515625.1 Sinocyclocheilus rhinocerous | reverse complement strand
AAGAAAGAAAGAAAGAAAGAAAGAAAGAAAAAGAAAGAGAAATACTAGTTTGTAACAAAATGAGGGAGAGTAAATGATGACAGAATTTTCATTTTTGGGGAACTATCCCTTTTGAAAGCTAAAATGTATTAAGACAGTCAAAATAATCATGTGTATTTGTTTATTTATTTATTTATGAATGGTAATCAGAAGTTTTTGGCTGTCTTCTGTGTTCTGAAGAAAGAAAGAAAGAAAGAAAGAAAGAAAGAAAGAAAGAAAGAAAGAAAGAAAGAAAGAAAGAAAGAAAGAAAGAAAGAAAGAAAGAAAGAAAGAAAGAAAGAAAGAAAGAAAGAAAGAAAGAAAGAAAGAAAGAAAGAAAGAAAGAAAGAAAGAAAGAAAGAAAGAAAGAAAGAAAGAAAGAAAGAAAGAAAGAAAGAAAGAAAGAAAGAAAGAAAGAAATGTTAGTTTGGAACAAACATGAGGGAGAGTAAATTATGACAGAATTTTCTTTTTTGGTGAACTATCCCTTTTAAAATCTAAAACATATTAAAACAGTAAAAAAAAAAAAAAGTTTGATTTCATACTTGTAAAAGGTGCATTAAAATGGACTGTAGTTCACCGACACTAAATGTACACAATAACTATTTTATTGCTATTTCTATGTTACATTAAGGCCTTCATAAATCACAAAATCTAACCCTTGACTCATAAAGACAAGCATCTAAAACAATCTAGACAAAGCAGATGGACTTTGATGATTCATGATTTTTCATGCAGGGGCCAGATATTGTTGTGCAAAGGATCTTATCCGGCATTCTGATACGATCATTATTTACTTGGCAAATTCCAGCTGAGTGAGGCTGATTTATGTAAATCTGATGCGTCATCGTCTTGTTCTGCGCGATCAGACACATGCAGGGCAGCTTCTCAGACTGACCTCACCGTCCTTTGTGGTTGACCAGTCTCCTAAAATGTGCAATTATAAATGACCAGCATCTTTTTTTATTCAATGTGTCTGTCCCTGTCTGTCCTTCAAGCTCTCCATCTCTCCCTCCCTTCCTGAACTCGTGTGGGTTCGTGTCCTTATGCGGCGGGATGCTTGGCTGACCACAGCTGTGTGGCTGAGCCATTCAGACGAGACGGCCTCATCTCTCGCTCTACATGCATGCTGCACATCCATACCTCAGAACAACAGTCAGACAGGACTCTGCAGCTTAACTTGGCCACTCGTTCCCCTGAAGCGATGTTAAGTTAAATGAGAACGGTAACGATAGTGTAACACTATACGGAAATATAAAAGTCTGAGGAATTGTAATAGTCCTTTCCATGAAATATATTCATTCATTATTTGAGCAGACTGCAGGCTTTGTCTGCTAGTTGGTTGACATAAGCCTTCTATGGTTACAAATGAAAGCCCATCATGGGTGTAATATCCTAGAATAGCGATTTGAAGGACAGATTTTAATATAAATGAGAGGTGGGAGAAAGCAAATGGCAAAATCAGGGGATAAGGAAATGAAATTATAATGCCAGACATTACAATCTACTGTCTAATAAATATTGTAAGCATCACCGTAAGTACCTTTCTAGCTGCTTTCTACATTTTTGACAATTTCTGTGTTTGAGTAAATGCATCTTGCTTTGACAGGGCTCCAGAAAAAAAATTATATTAATTAAAAATAATAATAATAATACAAAATAAAATAAAATAAATTGTTATTTATTAAGTTGATAAATAACAAACAATAAATGTTGTGTTGATTATGGATCCAACATTTAGCCAATCTTTTTCCATTTCATTTAGTTTATCTTTACAATTGGATATCATATGGTAAAAATAACCAATAAAATATGTTTGATAGACTATCTGATTTTTTTAATAATAGCATCATTAATTTAGAATAACATTTTTAATTTATACAACACTCAGTTATGAAATTATATTACTTTACACATTGTCATACCACTAACCAGTCAGTAAATAGACTGAAGTAAGCATCACAAATCTAAAATACTGTACATAACAGCAGCAGTTCTCGATTAATTTCCAACCGGACATAAAAAATAAAAAAATAAAAATAAATTACTTTCAAGCCATCCAAGATATTACTGTTTGTTTGTTTCTTTCTTCATTGGAAATAATCAACAAAAATCGACAACATGACTCTAGTCCATCAATTAATGTCTTGTTAAGTGAAAAGCCAAATCCATCATAAAGGCATCGTAAATGCATTACTTCTGGCCAAAATACAAATCCATAATCCATAATATTGCTTCCTCAGGTGAAAAAGTCCACCCCCGTTTGTTCTCTCACATCAAAATCCACCTACATATTTGTTTAGAACCGTTTTCACTTGTAAATGGTGCTTGATTTGTGCATATTTCTCTCCTGATTCAGACTTTTCCACTAGAGAAACAATATTATGGATACAGGACACATATTTTAGTTGGAAGTGAAAATGTAGTGAATGTATTTAAGATTTTTTTTCTTACAAACATGCAGCTTTTCACTTCACAAGACATTAACTGAAGGACTGAAGTTGTGTGGATTGCTTGTGGGTTATTGTGATGTATTTATCAGCTGTTTGGACTCACATTCTGACGACTCCCATTCACTCTATTGTTAAGCAAGTGATGCAATGCTTAATTTCTCTTCTCTGTTCTGATTAAGAAACAAACATGTCCACATCTTGGATGGCCTGAGTAAATTTTCAGCAAATTTTCATTTTTGGGTGAACTATTCCTTTAAAAAGAACCATTCATAAGAGTCTTCCCCCCCTAAATTGGACATCTTATGTGTGTTTTTCTGTGCAAGAAACGGTGCCAAACATTCAAATAAGCTGATATTTGAATAACGGTATATGGACACACAAAAAGCTTATAAGACCGTCACTAATGTTCACTAGATTTTAAATTATTGTTGCACATTTTTATTAAATTTTTTAATCACAATCTAGGGCCCTGTTTAAACTCATCTGTATTTTTAGGGATTATATTATCTTTTGATGTGTATACAGAGTCATAGAGAGAATCTTGCTTTACGAAAGACCACAACACAGCTCTTTATAGCCACAGTATATACCTCAGTCTCTCATCACATTAAGGTCTTACCCCATCCATTCCATCCGTATAAATAAACCGAAATAGGACCACACAAAAATGAAAGCCCCCGGACCTTTTGTGAAAACAGAAGAAAGCGACATACTGTATATTCTATAAGAAAAGTGAAAAACAAACAAGAGGAGCAAATGAAGTTAGGGTGTGCGGTGAGTGACGGGCCCTGGTCACAGAGGAGTTGAGGCGGACCTGTTTCTGTGCCCCCCACACACAAACTAAACTGATACACATGTAACATCTTCAAAGAGCCCCGACTCCCTGTAATCACCCACGTTTGCTTTGATCTTGGGGAGGGCGAGAGAAAATAATTACATGTTTCTCTGAACCGTCTCACGATGAATCAAAGGTGAAATTCTGTTGGGGCAGTGGAACGGGATGGTAATAAGAGGCAGGTCTTTAGCATTAGATGGGGATGTGATGATTTGTACATGGAGAAAGTAAGATAAAGCATCGAGAGGCAAAATATGAAGGCACCCTTTGAAGACTGCTTACCTTGTGGCATACCTGTCCATGAACCATGAGACAGGCCCCGCCCACAAGTAGTGACGTCATGCAACGAGTGGAATAGTATATTAATGATAAATAAATATAATAATAAATATTTTCCTCTTAATTTATACTTTTGGTGCTGTATATATTTTTGCTTGATTTTCTAAATTTCTGTCTTTTAGAAAAAGTCTAAAAGTCTGGAACAGGTACACATTAAATTTAAACCATACTCAAATACAGAAGTTGTCAAAATATGGAAAGCAGTTTAAAATGTAGTGATGATAGTGCTTACAATATATTTATCAGACATGTCTGGCATTATATTTCTTTTTTTATTATATTTTCATTTTGTACCATTTTACTAAACAGTATATATACATAAATATGGAAACCTGCATTTTCAGCAGCCATTTCTCCAGTCTTTAGTGTCACATGACCCTTCAGAAATCATTTTAATATGCTGATTTGGTGCTTAAGAAATTTTTAATGTTAAAACAGTGGTTCTACATAATATTTTTATGGAAACCATGATATGTCTTCAAGATTGTTTGATGATTAAAAAGGTCAAAAGTAAAGGATTTATTTGAAAGAGTAATGTAAACAATGATAAAATAATAATTTAGAGCATCCTTGCTGATTAAAAATGAATGAATGAATGAATGAGTGAATGAACGCATTCCACTTTGCTGGTGCATTATGCCACTATATTTTTTGCATAAAGTTTTCTCTGCTCACCAATGATTGTTGTGACTCATCTTTTAGAAAATTGCAAATCTCATTGACAAAACTGACTTCTGATCATTTCAAATCGTTGTCAGTGTGAACACCCTTAAGTTTCCATATTTCTAGGCATTTATAAAGCTATGATAAAAATGACAACAGAACACACTGTAACTTTGCATGACTGCTCTGGGTTTTCTGTGGTCTGGAACATCAAATAATACCATAAATATCCAATTAGAGATGTCCAGCTGTTCAGCTGTTAAACGCCAAAATAACCACCCTGCCCAATCAATCACTGGAAAAGTGAGCGTAGTATTACAGTGGGATAGATCCGAATGCGAATACTGCCCCATTTTCAGACAGAACGTCTGTTTGTTGAGTTAGCGTGACCTCTCCACAGGCTACCGTTGGGAGGAAGAGGGAAAACAAAAGAGAGAAGCCTTCATTCGAGCCCCTCTGGCTAAATATAATGAAAATAACCCCAGCCTTTCCACGCAAGCCAGTCTGATTGGAAAGAGAAGGTTTCTATTTACAACCAAAACTGAACTAGATTCATGTGAATGTGGAAAACTGTCATTTTCAAGCTTCGGGCTGAATTTATTTTTGGAAAACACAATGCAAATGCACTTAAATTAATTAGTCAGAGCTCTTGAAATAAAGCCAGATTGTCAAATCGCAATCCAGCCAGTCACTGTAATGTAAAGTAAAGAATATGTAGAAATGGAAAATAATGAATACATAGTGGAATATATAAATAATGAATCACCTTTTGACATACATTCTGTGCTTTCTGGATAAGCATTAAAATCACAGTCACAGAATGACTTTGAGTTGTCACAAGCAGGTTTGTTTGTGTGTTTAAGTAACTCTTCTGAGCTGAAGCTTTGTCGGCTGGAAATGTATAGGCCTTTAGATGCAGAGTAATGGATTATTTATGCATGCATTGGAGATTACCATAGAAGCCAGAGGACATATTCCATTTAAAGAAACACAGTGCAATATAAATCTGTGTTGATTAAAATTAATCTTAAACTTTCTGGATTAAGTCAGGGTAAATTCAACCACCCACCCTTGTAATCCATAACGAACTACACATGATGCCTTGTCAACCGTCAGCAACGGTGTGGGGTGAATGAAACATACGTGTGTAAACTAGAGAAGATGGGGTTACTTCATTCATCCAGTCAGCTCAACTTCAGCCAGAAACTCTGGCCAACATCAGCAATGCAGCACCCTTGAAAATCAGTGAGCCAACTCAAATTCACCGGCTGCCTCAAAGTCAGAAGTGAACCATAGACCCAGACCAACCCGATGTCCTGGAACATTCCGAACAGCAGGGGTTTGGGTTTTGACACATAAAATCAATATGAGATAGAAAAGTGTTTCAGCAGCAGCACCGGGCTTAAAATGAAAACACTTCAGAAGAGCCTTCGCTGGCTGACACAGCTGACAACAGGATCGATCGGTCGGCCTTGAGCAACGCACAAGAGTACCTGAGAACTTTTACAGGTCTGTGCTTGCTGCAAGCAGATGCTGTATAGGAGGGTAATAGAAATATATATATGTATATATATTTTTTTTATAAAAGGCAGGCATCATAATCGCTATTGTTCATTCGTAGAATTAGTGATTTGAACAGACCTATAACTAAAATATTATATTTCAGTGTTTGTGCATTGTGGAGAGTTGTGCCTTTAAGTGACTTGGACTGAATACGGGTGTAAAATATGCATTTTTCTTTTTTATGTAAAAATTTGTAGCTCCTGACTAATCTTACATTGAGTTCTTGAATACCGTTCAAAACTTGTATGATTTTTAAAAATGATTCTAAATAAAGTATCTTATACTCATAAGTATCTATACGACCTCGCGCCACATAACATCGAGGGGTTGGAGGGTGGACGCCTCCAAGGCGGTACCAGATCCGGGTCCCATGGCGGAGCGGGCAGTTCAGGTTGCCATGATGGAGCTGGTAGCTCAGGAGGCCATATTGGAGCAGACAGTTCAGGTTGCCATGGTGGAGCTGGTAGCTCAGGAGGCCATGGCGGAGGAGACAGTTCAGGTTGCTATGGCGGAGCTGGTAGCTCAGGAGTCCATGGCGGAGCAGACAATTCAGGTTGCCATGGCGGAGCTGGTAGCTCAGGAGGCCATAGCGGATCTTCAGTGGCCTTAGCCGGTTTGGCCAAGGGTATACGTTCCCTCACTGGGCTAAACTCGGGAACAGGAGCCCTCACTGGGCTAAACTCGGGAACAGGAGCCCTCACTGGGCTAAACTCGGGAACAGGAGCCCTCCGTGGGCTAAACTCGGGGACAGGAGCCCTCCATGGGCTATACTCGGGAACTGGAGTATGGCTTGACTTCGTAGCAGCCGGCGACCTAGGGACCAGAACCAACCGCCTTCTCCACCTCAGATTCCCCTCTAGGCTCGGGGTGAAAGGCGCGGTTGGCAGGCTTGCCGTTGCGTTGACCAGCGAGCTTGGGTCATTGGCAGCCGGCAAGCTTGAGACGAAACGTGCGGCGGTTTCCATGCCGTGGGAAAAAACAGGAAAACAAAAACTATTAAAAAAGGCGGAACTCACGGGGAAAAAGACGCAGCTCACTTTCAGTTTCATGGTCTTGCTTTCTGTCACGATGCAGTGGTGATGAAGCACATGGTGCCAGGGTAATGCAGAAATGAGTCTTTAATTATCAAACCAAGAGTTAAACAGAAGAACATGGGAGTAAAACACCACAACGTAACTTCAAAGCAAGACAGGGGAACTGAGGAAAACACAGGGTATATAAACACATGGAACGTAATTAGGGAGAACTGAAACAGGTGAGGAATAATCAATCAAAACAGGTGAACAGAATAAAAGATGATTAACTAAATGAGAACAGGAACTGAAAATAGGGGCAAACAGGAACTAAACAGAGACAAACACGTGACAATTAAGTTTATTACTTTTTTTTTTATTCTTTAATGAATAGAAAGTTCAAAAGAACAGAATTTATTTGAAAGTTTTTTTTTTGTACCATTATAACGGTCTTCTTAACTGTCACTTTTAAACATTGTAACGCATCCTTGTTTAATGAAAGTATTAAAACTATACAAAACCAAAACAAAAACGTATTATCATTTACATTTATTTAAGGAAAAATAAGCTTGAGGAATCACCTGTATCAATACAAACTGACATGCACAGCTATTCAACATTACCTATTTTGCTGCCTATTGGGTCAGTAAATGCAAAATTTTATTGTATGTGTATGTGACGTTGCATGTTACTTTAATGAAAATTCACTATTGGTTGGTTGATAGTCTGAATTCTCACAACACTGCATTACTCATAGCCTGTTACCTCCACACAGCTATGTATCACTTCATGCAATCTAGTAGAAATAATCTTTCTATACTTACAACTTCTAGATGTGACTCAATAGATCTGTAGAAACATCTTTGTACATCCACTCCTATCACTGGTCTTCATCTCAAGAGACCTTGAGAGACCATGCGAGACCATCACAGATAGCTAAAGTACAACATTTACTTGTACTTAGCGGACATTATGTTCTTAGCAGACGCCGATAGAAAGAAGATATACCACATAAGAGGCAATTACCAGGAAAGGAAGCTGGAGAGAACACGTTAAGCTACTGTTGGAAGGTTTGGCCATAATAGAACCAAAAATTACTCAATACAAGAATCCCACATCAGTTGTTAATGCAACACTAGATGAAATGATGAAATATTATTATTATTATTATTATTATTATTATTATTGTTATGCTACCAATCAAATGGTTTGGGTGTCTATCTATTTCAAAATTAATTCAAAATATTCAAAATGAATGATTCTAGAACTTGTGTTGTTTTGTGTTGTTAGTTATAAGCAGCGACTACAGCCCCATGTCTGTGAAATGATCAATGTGGCCATCAATGTGTCTTCACTTTAGAGCACAGAGCAATGTCAATGGACACAGTCATCAACACAGGCCATAATAGAGGAACAAAGCCATCAAACGCAAGAGGGCATGGTCTGGGTGAGGACAAAGTAGCCATAAAAACTGACTGAGGAACTGTTCAGCCCAGAAAGAGAGGAAATGAGAGAGACATGAGTCAGAGGCCTCTTTCAAACTCAATGTCCTCACTTTATCAGAAATCTGTGTCATTCACCCTCATCCATTTTCTTCTGTCTCACACACACTAAACCAGCCAGACACACATTACACATCCACTTCATCAGACAGAATGCGAGAGGTGTCCTCATCTGAATGTCAAGCTCAGGTTCAGGGACAAGACAACGTGATTCCTGAATTTCTTATTTCATTTAACGTTACCTGGAATTGCCTTTCTTTGAACACGTTGCTACAAACAAAGACATTCTTTTTCAGAACAGAGCACAGTCTCACAGTTCCAGTGATGCATTGTGGGCTCTTTAAAAGGGACAGTTCACCCAGGAATGAAAATTACATCATTATTTACTCATCCTTATGTTGCTTCAGACTTCTGTGCTGTTATTTATTTAGAATACAAAATTAGAAATTTTGATTAATCTTTACACAAGAAAAACAGAAAAGCATCTTCTTACATCATACCATACCTTTATGTGAGTAAATACTGATATAGATTGCCTATAGCACAGGCTGGATATTAATTGCTACATCTACACCAATAGTGTAGAGTCATTTGAGAGTTTTTTATGCAAAATTCTGACAGAAATTGAGACTCATCAGACCAAGCAACCTTTTTCCAATCTTCTATTGTCCAATTTTGGTGTGCCTGTGTGAATTGTAGCCTCAGTTTCCTGTTCTTAGTTGACAGGAGTGATACCCAGTGTGGTCTTCTGCTACTGTAGCCCACCTGCTTCAAGGTTCAACATGTTGTGTGTTCAGAGAACCTTTTCTGCCTACCTCGGTTGTAATGAGTGGTTATTTGAGTTACTGTTGTCTTTCTATCAGCACAATGCAGTCTGGCCATTCTCTTCTGACCTCTGGCTTCAACAAGGCCTTTTTGCCCACAGAACTGCTGCTCACTGGATATCTTCTCATTTTCAGACCAAGCCCTAAAGATGGTTGTGCCATTATATTACCAGTATGTTGCTTCTTGTACATTTTGTTGCAGTTTCAATGTCAAATGTCCAGTGAGTGGTGGTAAAAAGCATGGGCAATTTTTTTCTGAAACAGAAAAACATGACTGTGCCAACATTTTATTACATTGGTTCATGCACTTATCGTGGCAGTGAAACCTCCAGTGCCACTAAAAGGTTAATGCTCTATGGCATTTCAAAATAGCATGGCACCTACACTAAACCCTAGCCTAAACCCAATCGGCAGTGTTAATAAAAGAAAATGTAAGATAAAAATGCATTGGCTAAAGCAATCATACCATTTCTGCAGTGAATTGTAGGTTGTTTCAAAAATGTAAGTAAAGGCATGAGCCATGAGTCTTTTTTGGGATTACAACATAACAACATTGTAAAGATAAGTTTAGTGGACCCCCTCATCATATACAACAGAAGCCCTCCTGCTCTGATATACAACAGCTTCATATCAGAAATATGGATTGGTCTTGTCAGTTCAAAGCTCTAGTGTCCAAACAGATTCACACAAACAACATTATGGAATTGGGTTGCATGACTGTGAATTCGATCCAGACAGATAAAAATTTACAAAATCTGACAAGGAGAGTTAAGTGAGTTCCTCTCTAACACATTTAACAAACACATTTACTCTCTTCCCAACTGTTTTCTCAAAGCTACAGCACTTATCCGCCAGCTTTCTATTAATCAATGCCGAGCGCATTCAAACAAACAGGAAATCCACCTCTCTTTGCTTGTGATCCTACGCAATATTATTCTGCACCTCTGTTTATTTACATTCATGCTGCAGAATCAGGCCGTTATTTCAGGATGAGAACAGCTGAGAGAACCATTCTAGATCACTAGGTCAGCAATGGAGAGAGAGAAGAAAAAAACAAGCAGTGTCTGAGGCTGTGTTGATCATACTGCCATCCATATCCTATAGTTCTTGCTCAGAAGGTGGAAGAACTCTCCAATGGCCAACATTCTGTTTCATATTCTCCATTAGCATATGCCCTTATGAGTGCAGACTTTGAAATGTTAAATACATCACTATAACTGTCCTGATGAGGGATCGCTCTCTCTCTCTCTCTCTCTCTCTCTCTCTCTTTCTTTATTTCTTTCGCTTTTGTTTCTGTAATTAATCCGGATGTTGATCAAAATTGTTATTTTTGTTCACAAAGGGAAACTGTCTTCCATACATTTATGCAGTGTTCTAGATTGACACCCTTATTTATTGTTTTAAATAACTTTTAAATTTTTTTTAATGAGTGTTTTTCAATGAAGGTGTTAATTTATGGTTTTAAATATTCACAGAGTCGCAAGTATCAGTGTCAGTTGTTTAATTTTATATTGGGACATGCAAAAATGGCAATTTACTACAAGAAAAGAAAAAAATTCACATGGGGTTTGCAATGATTTAAAGACAGTGTTTACTAACTGTGTTAAATCCAGAATCTTAATAGATTTTAATTATTATAAGGTAATGAATGATCTTGCAAAGTTTGAATTGATTTGGTGTTTACAGTAAAAGGGGCTTTGTGTGAGATTTTTAATGATTAATTGATTTTTCTTATCTAAAGTTTTGTATATTGTTCTTTGATTAATGTCACAGTAATCCAAATAATTGTATATTGTAATAAAAGTGGCTTGAAATCCCAAATCTCGTTTTCTTTCTTTCTTTCTTTCTTTCTTTTTTTCTTTCTTTCTTTCTTTCTTTGAATTGTGGGGACATTCCATAGGTGTAATGGTTTTTATACTGTACAAACTGTATGTGCTATTGCCCTAAACCTAAACCTACCCCTTACAGGAAACTTTGTGCATTTTTACTTTCTCAAAAAAAACTCACTCTGTATGATTTATATGCGTTTTGAAAAGTGGGGACATGGGGTAATGTCCTGAAAAGTCACCTTCTCCTTGTAATACCTATGTCATACCCATGTCATTATACAAATTTGTGTCCTCATATGTCACAAAAACGCGCGCGCGCACACACACACACAGAAAAAAAAATTATATTGACACTATTGTTTTGCGATAGCACTTTTTTACAGTACTGTGATGTTATGACATAAGTGAAAGGAATATTTTTGGGGGGAAAAAAGTGAAAAAAAGACACTGCGTGTCATTCTTCATTTCCTGTGTAGCGGAATTGAAGTAAATACACAACAATCGGAGGAGGTCAGTACTGTTTTCTACAACTTGCATCGTGGCCATGTTTTCCCTCAATGTAAGTTAAACAAACCTTGATGCAAACTGTAAACTGAGATGTTCTCCCTTGAGGGTGGGGCATCTTTACAACATTGGCAATAATAGTCCAGCAGGTTCCTTTCATCCTCCCAACAATGTTCAGAATATTTGGAAGCTCTTATTGTGATTAAGAATGGTTAATGGATGCTCGAGTCACACTGCTGGGAGGAGAGCACACATTCTTCTCACATAGCCTGCCTGACACACAGAGTGCACACAAAAGGACTCATCAAAGCAGCATGCACCCACAAAGCAAGAAGGCTTTTTGTTTATTTGTTTGTTTATTTATTTATTTTTATTCATCAAAAAAGTTGCCAGTTTCCTGAGGTTCTTAAATGCACACTGTCTGACAGTATTGCAAAATAACATTGGAAATATTCTTGGAAATAATCCATATACAGGGACACTGTTTGCTTATACTGATGAAAGTGCCTATTTTGTGATGATCCAACATGGTTAAAGGTCGTGTTAAAGTGGTAAAGTGTTTTTCAGAGCATATTTGTCATGTTCATTCAGTGTTCAGTGGGCATTACATGGTTTCTGTTGTCAGCCAATAGTCCAATCATGCCTCTTCTGCATGATAAAATTACATGAAAATATCAAAGTACCGTTCTACCAGAATTCATAAATCACAGTGCTGGGAAAGATCAGCTCTCCCCACACACACACAAATAAGTTCAGAAGCTACAAACATAAAAATTAGAAGAAACACACAGCTAAATAAAACGTTGTGTCTCACATGGACTTCAGAAATATGGTTTAATTGTAAATTTCATAATTTTCAAACTCCAAACATGACATTTCTGATACTTTTGTGGTGTTTGAACACTTATTATTATTTAGTGATGTGGACAGTTACAGTGCAAAATGGTTATGAACATTAAAAAAAAAAAGAAATAGTTTATAGTCCCCCTGTAGTGAAAATAAAGTTTTTTATGTTGTTGATTTGTCTATGTGGTGTTTTTAATATGCTTTTAGACAACCCATGTGCCAATCCATTAATCAACACCATTGCTGATAATTTTCTCCTTAAAACTGTACTTTCCCAAAGGCAGTCCCAGAAATTAGGTTTGAAACGTACTCGGTTACTTACGTAACCTCGGTTCCCTGAGATACGGGAACGGGTACTGCGTCTTTCTAAGACGCTATGGGGAGCGTCTTGCTAAGACGCTATGGGGAACCAGTACAATCCCGCCGTGCTATGCTAGAGGAACGACTAATACTTGAACTTGCCTTGAGCACCAATGGGGCACAGAGGGACCAAGTATTTTGCAGGAGGCGCAGGAGGCGATAGGGCCAAATTCACAGAGGTCAGCCCGGCGCTGAGTAATCGTTCCAAGATAAGTTGTACAGCCTCGGAACCCAGTGGCGGCCAAGCGCGAACAGTGAAGAAGGCAAACGCCTGAAGCACTTATAAAATCTGGTAAATGTGGATGGCGAGGCTCCCCCGGCTGCCGCACAAATTTCTGCAATGGACACACCGCTAGACCAAGCTCTCGGAACGCTCAATATATATTCTCAATGCCCTGATGGGGCAGAGTAAATTCAGCTCTTGGTCCTGCTCCGAAGGAGGAAGCGCCAAAAGAGCTATTACCTGTGCTCTGAACGGAGTTGAGAGCACTTTGGTACATAACCATGCCTCGGCTTCAGGACGACCTTGGAGTTGTTGGGCCCGAATTCGAGGCAGGTGGGGCTCACCGAGAGCGCCTGCAGATTATGGCTGTTACATAGACCTTGAGCATGGAAGGGGAACGACCCTTATCCCACAGCTCCTGCAGGAAGGACAATATCAGAGATATGTCGCAGGAAAATGGGTCTGCGTCGCGGGCCATACACCAGGCCGAGAAGACAGACCATTTAAGGGCATAGAGCCGCCTTGTAGAGGGTGCTTTCACCTGAGATATCGTATTTAGCACGGTCTCGGGGAGGTCCGCAGGCTCCCATCGAGAGGCCTGAGGTGCAGAGCCCACCGCTCGGGCTGGGGGTGCCATATTGTTCTGTTCGCCTGAGAGAGGAGGTCTCGTCTCAGGGAAATGGGCCACGGGACTGCTGAGAGCAGCCGAGACAGCTCTGCGAACCAGTGCTGGTTCCTCCAGAGCAGGGCCACCAACAGAACCCACGGGACTGCTGAGAGCAGCCGAGACAGCTCTGCGAACCAGTGCTGGTTCCTCCAGAGTGGGGCCACCAAC
Organism: Sinocyclocheilus rhinocerous; assembly: GCF_001515625.1. Lineage (NCBI taxonomy): Eukaryota > Metazoa > Chordata > Actinopteri > Cypriniformes > Cyprinidae > Sinocyclocheilus > Sinocyclocheilus rhinocerous. The sequence continues at coordinate 1,306,842 of NW_015640445.1, read as the reverse complement.
AGAACCTTGTGTTTCTGTTCCCTGATTCGCCTGATTGCCTGTGGGATCAGGGTGATCGGGGGAAAAGCGTAAAGGAGGAGGTTGGGCCAGTCGTGGGCCAACGCATCCTTTTCCTTTGAAAAGTAAATTGGGCAGTGAGAGTTGCCTTCTGAGGCAAAGAGGTCCACCTCTGCCTTGATTCTGCCTTGATTACCTCTCCCAGATTCTTTGAACCGTATGTGGGTGGAGCATCCACTCTTCTGAGGGGATGTTGCTCCGAGATAGCATGCTTGCTCCTTGGTTCAACCTGCCCGGCACAGGCGTGTTGGAAGCGTCTGTCGAGACCACCTTCCTTCTGCAGATCATTCCCTGGAGTACGCCACGTTCCATCCATCGAGAGTCTTTCTACGCAGGCTTGGTCCACCTTGACACGAAGGCATCCGAGACGCCAGGCGTGGGGCGGAACTCGCGGTTTCAGCCAGCACTGAAGGGGCCGCATGCGAAGCAAGCCCAGCTGAAGTACCGGAGACGCGAAGGCCATGAGGCCCAGCATCTTCTGAAACACCTTGAGAGGGAGAGGGGCTCCAACTTTGAATGAGGCCACGAGCTGCTGAATAGCCAGTGCACGTTCTGGCGCGACTACCGCCCTCATTTGGGCTGAGTCAAGAACTGTTCCCAGGAATGATATCCGTTGGCTGGGGGACAGCGCGGTCTTGGCAAAATTTGGGCAGTGAGAGTTGCCTTCTGAGGCAAAGAGGTCCACCTCTGCCTTGATTCTGCCTTGATTACCTCTCCCAGATTCTTTGAACCGTATGTGGGTGGAGCATCCACTCTTCTGAGGGGATGTTGCTCCGAGATAGCATGCTTGCTCCTTGGTTCAACCTGCCCGGCACAGGCGTGTTGGAAGCGTCTGTCGAGACCACCTTCCTTCTGCAGATCATTCCCTGGAGTACGCCACGTTCCATCCATCGAGAGTCTTTCTACGCAGGCCTGGTCCACCTTGACACGAAGGCATCCGAGACGCCAGGCGTGGGGCGGAACTCGCGGTTTCAGCCAGCACTGAAGGGGCCGCATGCGAAGCAAGCCCAGCTGAAGTACCGGAGACGCGAAGGCCATGAGGCCCAGCATCTTCTGAAACACCTTGAGAGGGAGAGGGGCTCCAACTTTGAATGAGGCCACGAGCTGCTGAATAGCCAGTGCACGTTCTGGCGCGACTACCGCCCTCATTTGGGCTGAGTCAAGAACTGTTCCCAGGAATGATATCCGTTGGCTGGGGGACAGCGCGGTCTTGGCAAAATTGACCCTGAGTCCCAGGCATTCTAAGTGGCTGAGGAGGAAGGATCTGTGAAATAGTAGCTCATCCTCCGACTGGGCCAAGATGAGCCAGTCATCGAGGTCCTTTTGAAAACGCTTTCAAAAAATGCTTCGCTAGACTTAATGCTCTCATATTGAGAGCAGTCAGCCCCCGTGCGTGCTGCCTCAGCGTGGGCGTGGCCCAGACGCGTCCAATTTGAAGCTGCCAGTGATAATAATCATTAGCGACAGCATTCTCTTTTAATCCGCCTAAAAAGATCAAACCACTCATTAGAAGAGGAGTACTGATGATCTTTATGTGTAAACACTTAGGCAGATCAAAATTGCTGCGCGCATTCTCTCAAATCCACTCGTAGTGGCCGAGGGGAGGGGCGGGGCCGCCTTCATTAAAGAAGACGAGCCGCGAGCAAAGCAGAGCGAGACATGAACTCTCGTAGTGAGAGGAATCCGTCTCAGTGAGTGCAGCCTCAGCATGGGCGTGGCCCAGGCGAGAGGCGCATTCAAACACACACTGTAAACACACTGGCGGATCAAAGAGCTGCGTGGAGAGTGATGCACGGGGCTCAGCGACGAACACACAAATGCGAAGCTGCCAGTGTTCTGCTTTGATCTGCCAAGGAGGATTAAGCCGCTCAGTGTAACGAGGGGCGCTGATCCTCACGTGTAACACACACGGGCAGATCAAGCACGCATGATGTGTGCCAGCATGAAATTGCTCAAGCCTGATCGCTCACCCCGCAAGCTTGCCGTTGCTTCCTCCGAGATAACTGGGAGGAGAGAAACATGAGAGCGGGGAGGCGGGGCCGCCTTCGGCGAACGAACAGGGGCAGACTGCTTTCGTGGTAAAAGCAGCCCGTGTCTGTGAGCGCAGCCATAGCGACACACACATAAATTTGATGCTGTCAGTGACAGCGTTCTGCTTCGATGCACCTAAGAGGATAGAGCTGCTCGATGTAACGAGGGGCGCTGATCTTCATGTGTCAGACAAGGATCGAAGCGCAGCGGGGAGAGCGAGCATGCAGGCTCTGTGCTGGCATGAGATCGCTCAAACCCGGTTGCTTAGCTCGCAGACTTCGCTGTTTTTCTATCTGAGGCTCGCTGGGAGAGGAGAAACGGGAGAGCGGGGCCGCCTTATTGAAGGCGGTCCGCGAGCGGAGAAGATCGAGTCTCATGCTCTGAGTGAGCATTCTGTCTCAGTGAGCTCACAGCTCACTGCCCTTCTGCAGCGGATTAAATTGTAGTGGGGAAAGCGAGCATGCGGGAAGTGCCGGCATGCGATCGCTCAGACCCGGTTGCTTAGTTCCCTGACTCCGCTGTTTCTCTCTTCAAGGCTCGCTGAGCGAGGAGAAATGGGAGAGCGGGGCTGCCTTCAATGAAGGCGGTCTGCGAGTGGAGAAGAGCGAGACTCATGCTCTCAGCGAGAGAATTCTGTCTCAGTGAGCGTGCAGTCTCTTCGTGGGGGCTGCCCAGACAGGCGACGCACTCACTGCCCTTCTGCATCGTGCAAGATTCCATGCATGAGCCACACTCGCAGCGTGACATTTGCAACAACGTCGCTAGAAATGTTGCTCTTTTAGAACATACCTCTTAGAAATAAGCTCTTTTAGGCTCTGGGGTAAGCTGGGACCACTGCTGCTGTGACGCTGAAGGCGGCAGAGAAGCGGTGAATCAGCCGAGTAGAGGGTCGCTGGTTCAGCTTGATCCGCTGTGAAGGCGATTCTACGGCGAGAGGCTTTGAGTCTCGTAGATCAGCGAAGAACTTAGTCGTCGCTGAAGGAGAAGAAATCTGAGGATCCTATGGCGAAGTGTCGCTTATATAGCCAGATGCCCTGCCCATTCTGGCGGGCTTAGTCGCTTAGCTCCGCTGCCGAGCCATTGGTTCGTTTTTTAATTCACTGCATGAACCAATGGCCGTGCAGTTACACTGCGTTAATGAAAGGCTTCAGTATTTGGAGAAAAAGGAGTGAAGTATCGATAGGGAACAGCGCTTTTTTTTTGCTACGTCACAAAAAACAATAACCAATCACGTCAAGGGATCCTGTCAATGACATAATGATTAGCATATCATTAACTTGGCAGTAAAGCAGGGGCTCTAGGCAGAAGGCAGCCAGGTTAATCCGGTATATTTTTCTGTAGATGTTTTGCTAGCTGTTGATATTTTTCAATATTTTCACGATGGCATATGCTGTTAGCGTTTATTTATTTGTATTTAGAACCGCTAACTTGAACAATAACCCGCGGCAACAGTGTAAAAGTAGCCCGGAGTCAGACCTACCCACCTCTCCTGCATTGGCGTCCACTCTTCACTCGCATTTGCTCGTGGGTGCAAACTGGAATCACAAACTTGGCTGCATTCGAGTCTTCAAGGCATTCTGAAGACACAACATCGTCAAGTAAGCAACTGTAATGAATGTTACAGTATCCACTGTAGTTGTCTGCTAGTAAAAACATAGTTTTATCAGTCATTATCCGTGGATCAGGAGGCCCTGGCTGGTGTGACTGAGTGGAGGAGGGGCTAATTAGTGTATTCATAGATCCGCATATAGTAAATGAGGCAAGGGTGTACATTGAGTTACATTCAATAATTTAAGGAATGAGAAAATAATTTTCACAAGAAAAAAACATTTAAATATGTCATTTTGAAGATCAAACGAGTTTTAAGGGACACTTTTTTTTGACTACAGGGGGACTTTAAATGTAAATGCTACAAGTCATTTTAAATTTATAGATGTTCCTGTGGACTTTACGTTTTTAACTTTTTATGTCAACAACTCATATATAATACAAGTGAAAAATATTACAAATATATATTACTTTTTCAAGTTTATTTGAGGCCTATTAGTGACTCTTAAAGGGATTGCTCACAACAAACAACACTTTTTTATACTGTCCCTCATGTCATTCTAAACCTGTATTATTACTATTTTTTCCCCTGTGAAAAACAAGAAAAATATACAATATAGTATAATTTTCTGGAGAACAAGCTCCAAAAATGACATGCAGCTTATTGCAGCTGTGGTCACTATGGGTCCGTGTACGTTGCGTTATTAAAAACAGAAACATGAGAAATTGGCACCATTTTAATTTTTCGTTTTTTCAAAATAAAACAAAAAAACAAGAAATTGCCTTGATTTTCCATTTTTGCATTCAGGGGTAGAAAATGGATAAACAGTTTGAATGTTCGATTTCCACGTGTGGGCGGAAATGAAATGCCCCTTTCCAATGATTAGTCAAGCAAGCATCAAATGGTGCCATCATCATGTCGTCTTCAGTTTTGTGCAACAGAATAAGAGTCCTCCGCTGTTAAAGCGTTTATTGCAACTCCTGCGTTAATCTCCCTCTCATCAAACAACCAGACTAACAAATGGCTTGATACAAACCATACTGGGGCAGCACCTAGACAGGACTTACTTCTGTGTAGGCATAGATTCTATATGGCAAATATTAGGTGCTTATTGCAGAAATATGTATGTACCTTAGATCTGCAGCCACATTACCCTTTTAGTCTATTTCTTTGGCGCACCGCACATTTTATTTAGCTGTCCAGTTTTCAAAATCTGTGGCAAAGCTGCGTGACATTTACATTATAGTGAAGCGCAGACCAGTATCGGTATTAGTGTGAATATAAAGCTATCTTACCGTTTTGATTATTATTTCAAGTTTTTTTTTTTCATACAGAAGTTTATATGATACTGTCATTATCCCATGGCATGTTACACATGTATATAATACATGCTATTTTTATAGAAAAGGGAATTTTTCTAACTTTATAAAATATGTATGTCACCTTTAATATTAAATTCCTGAATTTAGTCAATATTTGAAAAATATGACATTGTAGGTGTTTTACATAAGTAACAACCAAAGCCATCTTTGCACTGTGGCACAGAAGCTGCCTCTTAAGTTGAATTTAGATGTATTTACACAATTAATGCAGCTCAGACGGCAGTAAATGCATTAACACAGCAATTGCATTATGGAATGAGATTAATGCTTTAAACAAAAACATTCTGAATAGCCTACAGAAATATGAAATGAGTGACCAAATGAAACAATTGGATACTTGAATTATGAAGGTTACATCGCCAGTAGGTGGCGGCAAGTCATTGTGTTGATGAATGAGTCATAGAGTCATCAATTCAACCGATTCGTTCAAAATGCTGATTTGTTCAGGAGCAAAGCAAATGGGTCATTGAACCACTCACACAAACGAAACATTCAAAGACTCAGTTTCATTCAAGAATGAAACGCCTGTGTTTTAAGTCAAATAAAACACACTGTTTTGTGTCTAAAATGAAATCAATTCATACTCATTACTAATGAAACAGTACTGTCTAAAATAAAAGTTATGACTGCTGCGTATTCACACTAAAATCAATACTGGTCTGC
>NW_015640445.1:1257058-1297491 GCF_001515625.1 Sinocyclocheilus rhinocerous | reverse complement strand
ATGGAATGAGATTAATGTTTTAAACAAAAACATTCTGAATAGCCTACAGAAATATGAAATGAGTGACCAAATGAAACAATTGGATACTTGAATTATGAAGGTTACATCGCCAGTAGGTGGCGGCAAGTCATTGTGTTGATTAATGAGTCATAGAGTCATCAATTCAACCGATTCGTTCAAAATGCTGATTTGTTCAGGAGCAAAGCAAATGGGTCATTGAACCACTCATACAAACGATTCATTCAAGAATGAAATGCCTGTGTTTTAAGTCAAATAAACACACTGTTTTGTGTCTAAAATGAAATCAATCCATACTCATTATTAATGAAACTGTACTGTTTCAAATAAAAGTTATGACTGCTGCGTATTCACACTAAAATCAATACTGGTCTGCACTTCACTATAATGTAAATGCATTCGCCCCGTGTTGTCCACTGCGTCACGTAGCTTTGCCAAACAGGTTTTGATAACTGGACAGCTAAATAAAATGTGCGGTGCGCCAAAGAAATAGACTAAAAGGGTAATGTGGCTGCAGATCCGAGGTACATACATATTTCTGCAATAAGCACCTAATACTTGCCATAGAGAAACTATGCCTACACAAAAGTAAACCCTGTCCATTTGTTAGTCTGGTTGTTTGATGAGAGAGAGACTAAATGCAGGAGTTACAATAAACACCGTAACAGCGGAGGACTCTTATTCTGTTGCACAGAACCGAAGACGACATGATGATGGCACCATTTCATTTTTGCTTGACCAATCAGTGAAAAGGGGCATTTAATTCCCTCCCACACGTGGAAATCGAACATTCAAGCTGTTTATCCTTCTTCTACCCCTGAATGTAAAAACGAAAAATTAAGACGAATTCTTGTCTTTTCATGTTTAAAAAAAAAAAAAAAAAAAAAAAATTAAAATGGTGCCGTTTTCTCATGTTTCTGTTTTCAATATTAAATCAAAAAACGAATGAACGCAACGTACACGGACCACTATGAACTCGGTTCACTACAAATTGGTTATCATGTAAATTAAAGGTAAAAGAGAATAGAAAATGGAAATGGAAAAAGGGAAAACATGATCTGGAAAGATTGCAAGTTGAATTCAAACCTGCAGCTTTGAAACTTCAAAGCTTCATATTTAACATACAGGTCTAACCTGCAGATTTAAATCCTTAACATTTGATAGAGTTAATAGAAATCTTCCACAACACCATCTGCATCTCTGGCAACCTCGGATGGGGTCATGATCCCAAGGTGAGACTCTGAACAATATTCGTTGTATATTCATTGTATCCCCAATCTCACCCTGTGAGTCGCTCATAAAGCAGAATACAGTCATAAAGGCCACAGGTCCAAAAACATATTCCTCCTACTGGATTAAAGGCCTGGTCATCTGATCCCAGCACACCCTCTCCAGAATATTACAGCACACATGAAGCTATAACAACCTCTTTTGGGCTTTATTGTGCTTTATTAGTATTTTTTTCATTAGTGGAAAAGGTTACAGGCACACCGGTGAGATTCTCCAACGTGACGTGTAAATCCCTCTTCTGGCCTGCGTCTCCGGTTGCCAGACGGGCTCTCGCACCCCAGCATTATCCTTCAATACAGGTGCACAAATATCAGCTCTCAAACACACAGATAAGCCAGGCTAATTATCTGGCAACAGCAGCCTCTCCCATCAATAATGGGAATATGAATATGGGCGTCTGAGGTAAACGCAGGAGACTTTCAGTGTGCGACTGTGAGTGTGTGTGCTGCGAGCAACAGTGGATGTGTTTGAGATAGAGATGAAGAAGACGCAAGCCTCGGGACACAGTGTGAGTGTGTAAGGAGACAGGAACGCAGTCAAAAATACGTAATAGACAGCATGCTGTGTTTTTAGTCACTGAAATGTAAGAAGTGATGTTTGTAAAGTACACACACATCTTACAAAATAAAAAATAAAAATCAGCTTTTTAAATAGTGCTTTTTTCTACCCTGAAAAAACGTAACCTAAAACTGTTTTTATTCAAAAAACATTATTCAAAAATATTATTTAGCATCACTAAATTAACCTAAATATATGAAATTATACCAACAAAATTAATTTATATAGGTTAAATCCAGTAAAAAAGGCACTTTAAGGTAACAATCACCACTTTTTAAACATGTGTACATGTGTTGCCAGCATTATTATTATTATTTCTACTATTATTATTATTATTATAGTTTTTTTTAATAAGGGTATTACAATGTTATTACAATATTACTGCAATGTTTATTTATTTACTAATCTTACAATTTATGTGTATATTTCTTTAATGTAAATATGAACCAAAATATGGTTCATGTTGTAACATGAACACAAATATTATTCAACATTACTGGATCACATCTTGGATGCCCTGGGGGTAAGCAGATAAACATCAAATTTTCATTTTTGGGTGAACTATCCCTTTAATACATTAGTTTAAACCCACAAAACTAAATGTAAAGATTATATAGGTCAGAAACAGCTTCTCTCTGTTCTCGCTAAATCATTGGCCATAGTACAAATATTACTCATTAAGTCTCATTAAGTTAATTAAAGTCTTAAAATTTGCATAATAAAAAAATAAAAAAAACTGTTTAAATGAAGTATAGTATGTCACAATGCAGGGTATGTCAAGTTCCTAAAAAGTATTTCATGTCAGCAACCCATAAAAGTGAACAATATTACAGGTAGCTATTACTGTAAGTAATTTATTTGAATTTTTAGTACACAGAAATATTTAAACTTCAATTCAAAAGCTGATATTACAATTTTAATTGCACTAAGATGTTCCTCAAAATCTGGAATAAAATATTCAGAATTCATATGAAATCTACTGAGGGAGAGAGAGAGAGAGAGAGAGAGAGGAGGGAAAGAAAGAAAAAAAAACAGAGAGAGCAGAGTGTGGGTTTCAGGATCGTCTTCACCTGATGAGGGCAGACTGGGATCATTTTCCTTGCTGACAGAGCTCTAATTTCCCTTAGGAGAACTAAATCCAACCTTCTCTCTCTTTCTCTGTCACTCTCTTACTCTCCCTGTTTTTCCCCCTCTTTCTCTCTGTTCGGGTTCACCGAGCTTCTCTCTTTCCTCTGTAATGCTCTTCTTTTTGAAGAACACACTTATTTCACAACTCTTTCAGTGCAAGTGATTTTTTCAGTAGCTGTAGAATGAGTGTGTTATAGCAGATATTTGCTTGTGATTTAAGTTTGTTGTTGTTGTCATTTTTTTAGGGTGAATAAAAACAATTTAATTTGCTTCAGAACCCACACTGTACACTTTAATCACTGTAACAAAAAATGTTTATCATATAAAATAAATGTAAAAAATTTTCGGTAACAATTTAGTATACTGTAGGGACCAATTCTCACTATTAGTTGCTTATTAGCATGCATATTATTAACATATTGGCTGTTTATTGGTACTTATAAAGCACATATTCTGCATGACCATATTCTATATATCTAATCCTACACAATACCTAAACTTAACAACTATCTTATTATTATTAAACATTATTAAGCAGCACGTTGGGAGTGTATTGAGGCTAAAGTTGCAGTCAATGGTTTGTTAATAGTGAGAATTGGACCTTAAAATAAAGTGTGACCAACCATTCAAATTAATAAATATTATAAACTGCACAGGCCTATACATATGCTAAATATTTAATTAATATAGTAAAAAAAACTATAGTAAAATTGACATTTTTTTTTAAATGCATCAATATAACATAATTGTGATTCATTTATTTATTTATTTGCTAACTTACTTACTTACATACTTGCCTAGTTTATTTTATCTATTAAATTTTTTTCATACAAGTATTCATTTTGCAAAATTTCATGCATTATTTTATTCATTAGTTTAATGTTCTGTGTTTTTATTTTATTGCTATGTCTAAAGTTGCAGTCAATGGTTTGTTAATAGTGAGAATTGGACCTTAAAATAAAGTGTGACCAACCATTCAAATTAATAAATATTATAAACTGCACAGGCCTATACATATGCTAAATATTTAATTAATATAGTAAAAAAAACTATAGTAAAATTGACATTTTTTTTTAAATGCATCAATATAACATAATTGTGATTCATTTATTTATTTATTTGCTAACTTACTTACATACTTGCCTAGTTTATTTTATCTATTAAATTTTTTTCATGCAAGTATTCATTTTGCAAAATTTCATGCATTATTTTATTCATTAGTTTAATGTTCTGTGTTTTTATTTTATTGCTATGTTATTTTGCTTTGCTTTTGCCCTGCAGTCCACGATCCTACAACAACACAACTTGCTGCACATTTTGGGTCACAACCCACCAGCTGAGAACCTCTAAATTTGGATAATATGGGACATTTTTGCACTTTCAACTTTATTATTAACTGCAACTGCACAGGAATGCTTCAGGTGAACAAATGAGATATAATCACATGACAAAGCAAGTAAAGTAAACACAAACTTGCATGTGATGGAGCAAGACAAGTTTAAGTATCCCACAACACTATTCACTGTTAAAACTGTTTTTATCTCTTTCTTATGTGGAGGGTTTGTCAATAGCACATAAAACTGGACTAAAATCACTAACCAAAGAAAATGGTTATATCTTTATAAATGTACTTTGACTTAAATTGTGACTCCACAGCTGGTTCGCATCATACCAAAACATATATCACTCAAACCACTACTTAAAAATAATGATTTCTTGCATATATTTTGTTAAGAAACAATCTTAACATCTTGATCATTTTAATTTGAGAAACAGATGTAGCCTTGCACGTGGAGCAGCACAGAGGCCAAGCTTATAGAGAGTTAAGCCCTAGCAGAAGCACAGAGAGAGAGAGAGAGAGAGAGCGAGAGTGATACTGGCCCTTCTCCAGGACTTCTCTCATCTGCAGTGTGCACCGGCTCAACAGGGGTCTCTGGATCTGGTCATCTCCATGCAACGGGCCTCTTGCCATCCCACCCTTCCCCCTCTGCCCAATCCTTCTCCTCTCAGCCCACTCAAACACCCACCCCATCCTGCAGGGCCGGGTCCTGCATCCCATCTGCCGCCTGCCACAGCCAGGCCAGTCCTGCACCCTGCTCTTTACAATTCAATTAAAGCCTGCTGCCCCCATCCCTCTGCAATCCAGCCTGCGCTGTAAAGATCAGTGAGCAGCAGCACCTCAGTCAAACGGCATGAAGCCAGAAACACACCATCTGAGATCAGAGCGAGCCTCAAACATCTTTCCACTGTAATAGACAGGGTGACGGGTGCAAACCTAGCACTCGCTGCTTCCTGTTTTCTCACACTTTGGTGACAGCAAGTCACGCAACAGTGAGAGAACCATACACAGAGACATAACACTGTATATCCTCATAAACAAAATGCTATTAGAGTATAATTAAGTCAATATTGTATCTATATTCATTTTCTGTGTTGATTCATAAACAAAATGCTACACAAATTAAAGTATAAATTAGTCAATACTGTATCTGCATTCATTTTCTGCCTTGATTCATAAACAAAATGCAACACAAATTAGAGTATAATTAAGTCAACACTATCTACATTCATTTTATGCTTTGATTCCCCAACTATGGAATTCTGCAGGAGTTTTGACCCTATTTATTTATTTGTTTGTTTGTTTATTAGTGGCTTTTCATCTGACATTTTCAGGGCACACTATATATGGTGTCTTTTGTCAAGTAAATTGAATTACTTGATGTTTAGCTTGGAATTTTAATATTAAAACATTTTGCATTAATTTGCCTACAGTAGTTTACATATGTGGGTCAAATATTTTTTATGTTTATTTTATATAATTTATTCATAAATGATCCCCTGCATCTTTACATCTACTAATTAGAGTGACAATCACCCTGAACCAATCTGGTAAACTCAATGTAGGCTATTTTCACATAAATAAATAAATAAATTAGTGCTGTCAAACGATTAATCGCAATTAATCACATCCGAAATAAAAGTTTTTGTTTACATAATATATGTATGTGTACTGTGCACGCAGGTATATATTAATCGCGGTTAATCATCTGACAGCACTAAAATAAATAAATGCTACTACTACTACTACTACTACTAATAATAATAATAACATGATTGTATATTAAAGTAAGGGAGGAAAAAAAAAAAAGGTTAAATATTAAGTATATTCCCCCTGGACCAACTTTGTAAAGTCACAAAAAAAAAAAAAAATTATTAAAAATATAGGCAATTTTCATTGACAAAATAAATATTTAAATAAATAATATACATATGACTGTATATTAATGTCAGACAGGAAATAAAAGGTTAAATATTTTAACGTGTTGTAAAAGTACTGAAAGTAGCATAGTCTTATTGTAACACCCCTGTGGACTGTTTGTTGTGGTTTCTTCCCCTTTTGTTGGTTTAGCCCGTTCATCATTAGTTAATTATCCTCAGTGTGCTCACCTGTCTGCCCCTCGTTATCTGCCCTATAAGTTCCTGTCTCGTGTATTCTAGTATGGTCGGTTATTGTGAATGTTACCCTGAGTGTGTGTGTCTCTCATCTACCCGTATCTGCCTTGTTGTCTCTACATTAAACATCCTTATTTGAATCCTTGTCGTCCTCGTCATCCTGCCTGCCTCCACACACCTTGACCGTGACACTTATTAGTAACTGAAAGATCATCAAATATATGCACTATATAATAAACAAACACAAAGGTTGGCAGATGTGTAACACTTTGTGAAATCCTTATGAAATCACTAAGGCAGATTCAGTGCAGGTCGGCATCTTTAATGAAGATGACTTTGCTCGTTGAAGCCATAAGTTGCATGAATATTAAGCGATTTTATACTTTTTCTTTAGCTTACCAAGAACAAAGTAAAGTTTTTGTTTTATTTTTTTCCCAGTATTTGATCTGAGGAACTGCAAAGATTCTTCTAATTTTCATACATAATTTTTTGAAGGGGATACCCTGTATGTGATATAATCACTGATTAGAGGGGAAAAGGATGTTATGAAAGCAGAGACTAAATTAAGTCTCTCATGATTTTTTATGCTGTAATATGCAAGCAATATCCACAGGCAACCCCCTCGCCGGAAAAAAAAGAGAGAAAAAAAAAAGAAAAAGAGAAAAGTTAGCTTCTTTAATGGTTAATTATAAATGAACCAACTTGCAACATTCGAATAAGTGAGAGAAAAGAAAAGAGGCAAAATGTGCAGTACATGGTACTGTGAGGAATATGAAAACCAGACACTTGAGGAGACAGACAAACTGAAACAGTTGCTTCCAGTGGCCTCAATTCACCCAAAGTCAAGGTACAGCTAGTTCAGATGATGTCATCTGATGTTACAAACTCACTAGGCAACATCAAGTCCTGCACATTTTAATTCAAGCCACGAAGATCAGATGAAGTGCAAGTAAGTATAGAACAAATGCAGAAAGATAAAATTGTAAGATAAATGTAAACTAACAGCTTCAGAATCAGACTCACCCACACTTTTAATGACATTTAATGAGGGGGGCATAAATACTCTCCAATTATTGGCCTTAACTGTCTAAATACAAGCATAATTACATTTATTAATTAGTCTTTTATTAAATACTACAGATGAAACTTATATAGGCCTACCATACATATTTAACTGTACATTGTCACATAAGCAATCAGCCACTACACTGATTTTGTCAATGATAAGTCACAGTTCATTTTAAAATGTATGTGTTTGATTCACTAAGGAGGTGTTTACACTGTTTTAAACTAAAAACGGAAACACTTTTTATGCGTTTTGGCTGTTCATTTACACAACAATGGTGTTTTGGGGGCCTAAAAAATTGATTGAAAATGAATTTCAAAGTGCAAGTTTTTGAAAATGATACCATTATTGTCTCTGTGTAAACTTCACATAAGCAATCAGCCACTACACTGATTTTGTCAATGATAAGTCACAGTTCATTTTAAAATGTATGTGTTTGATTCACTAAGGAGGTGTTTAGACTACACTGCTTGTGCTCTACATTTTTGATTCATTAAAATGAACCAAAAACGAAACACGCTGGTTGCGTTGTGTTTTTGATGCATGAAAAAAAAATGCTCATGAGAATATATTGTTCTCTAGTCACAATCCTGTGTTGCGTTTACACCATGTTATAATTCCTATAATTACGAGATGAATTAACGTTTACACAAAACTGAAAACTATGCGTTTTGGCTGTTCATTTACACAACAATGGTGTTTTGGGGGCCTAAAAAATTGATTGAAAATGAATTTCAAAGTGCAAGTTTTTGAAAATGATACCATTATTGTCTCTGTGTAAACTACAAAAAAGTAAATTTGTAAAAACAGAGACGTCATGGGCACTGATATTACACGTTCAGTCAGTGACCTAGCTAACTACTGGCCTGGCATGCATAATACAGCATTTTTTGTTGTTTTTGCTGGATCCATGTGAACAGGGATTGACAATGTTGTTGTTTCTAATCAAAACATTTCAAAAACGCAAAGGAAAAACTTTCCATTTTTTAGTTCATCATTGTTGTGTAAACAGAACCAATACAGTTAGGAATCAGACTACACTGCTTGTGCTCTACATTTTTGATTCATTAAAATGAACCAAAAACGAAGCACGCTGGTTGCGTTGTGTTTTTGATTCATGAAAAAAAAATGCTCATGAGAATATTTTGTTCTCTAGTCACAATCCTGTGTTGCGTTTACACCATGTTATAATTCCTATAATTACGAGATGACGACCTGCACGTTCTTAGAGTTGCTCATGTTCTCAGAATTATGCATTTCTATGACACCACCATTACAACCAAACTGAATCTGTGTTTAGTTTGAGTAATCAATAGACACAACTATAGTTGTTATGCAAATTTTAATCACACTTTATTTTAAGGTCCAATTCTTGCTATTAACAAACCATTAACTACAACTTTTGCCTCAATAAACTCCTAATTTGCTGCTTATTAATAGTTAGTAAGGTAGTTGTTAAGTTTAGTTAGGGATTAGGGATGTAGAACATGGTCATGCAGAATATGTACTTTATAAGTACTAATAAACAGCCAATATATTAATAATAGGCATGCTAAAAAAAATACATCACACATGGTTATAACACGGCAGGTCAGACGCCCCTGACTGGTTCCCTTCATAATGAGTTCCGACAGAGAGCGAAAAAGACTTTTAGCCAAAGTGTTGGTCAGCTGAGATCTGTGCCTTGACCTGTCCTGTCCCAACTGTCCCGGATAAGCCCTGAGCTCCCCTTCCGGTAGCTCTTCGGCACTCCACGGAGAGGTGGCACACTCCGCTAATAGGCCATAATGTGTGCAATTATCAGCAGAGGGGTGCCGCAGTGCTGATGAGCAGTCTTAGCTGCCTTCATTAAGCTCTCTTGTTCCTCTCTGCTCCCTCCGAATGGACCGCGATGTGACTGCGAGGCCTCTAGACATCGAGAACCTCGCCATTAAGATGACAATAATAATAAAAACGGCCCATTAGCATAATAATACCTGCCATTGTGATTTGATGTGTCTTTAATTTAAATAGATGGAAAAAGACTGAGAATGAAGAGCGGTGAGCTCCAGGATTCAGTTTGTTATATGATGCCGATATTCCTCATTAGCCTTCCTAATTCACCCGCTCATTTATTTATATAGAACATTTGCTTAATTGCAACTAAAAGCCAATGAAAATAAAAAAGCAGAAGGAAAACGGCAAACCGTTTCCACGCGAATGCATTCTCCGAGAGGTTTTCCGCTGGATTTTGTTATTAATCTGTCTAAATACTGCTGTCTTTAAATACACAAACAAGTTCGTATAAAAACACACACCTGTATAAACTTATAAAAAGACTGAAGAATGTTGACTTGCGGCTTCCAGAAAAAAAAAAAAGGAAGCTGGTTGTGATTGGATGAGAAGAAAGCCGGGCCGTGTCAGGTCACCGGCAGAGCTCCAGTTCTGGCTCTGGTGGCAACAGCAGATGGGGAATTTATGACTGAAAGTACTTCCATGTTTTCCCATCATGCGTGCACTGGCGCTTACCAGAGAGGCTCACAGGGGGAGCGTGAATCGCATGTTAGTGCCTTGTGAAAGATGAGAGAGTGATGCAGTGATGGGTTTTGAGCGATACCGTAATATATTCCCCACGCTTAAACTCATGTAACATCGCACACCGGGACAGCTTCTTTTCATCCCCTGAATCGATGTTCTATTCAGCCTTCTAACGTTACAACCCTTAGGCATAAGGCTGTATATTTTGTAGATCCAAATCACATCTGTGCTTCTTCCAACATATTGGCCTCCCTATCAAGTTCATTTCAGATAAATGAGGTGCATGTTCTGTGCAGTCAGTGCCTCGTAATGTGTGCAGCAGCATCTGGGCCCGACAGTTATTCTGAACACATCTGATGACTAGGGGTGTAACGGTTAAAAAAATTCACGGTTTGGTTCGATATGACACAGTGGTGTCACGGTTTGGTACATTTTCGATAGGGGAGGGGGGTAATTGGTTACATCGCAATGTTGGAAATATTTCTGTTTTAAACCATGAAGGCGAGCCAATGGATATCACAAAAGCATGCGTTTACACATGTGCAAACTTTGCGCAAGTGTTAAGCCGGTGAACGTCTTAATCTCAGTCAATTCACTATGCAGAAAGTGAAAGATAAATATGAGAGAATAAAAAGCTTAAAGCACATGAATAAAAGCTTTTTATTTCATTGATTTTTATTGATGACTGCAGTGTTAATATTTTAATTATAGGAATATATTTCATTGTATGACAGACCTGTTTTAAAAGACCTTTTTAAAAACATTTTAATTGAGGAGTAAATAGCCTAATCTTGTCCTCGCAGCGCGTCAGTTATGCGGTAGGCATATTAATTGTAATTTTAATTTAATAATAAAAGTAACTTCATAATAATAATGGGCCTAATAAAAATAAGAATGTAACAGGCCTACATTAATTGAAAATGCCAAATCCTCTTAATATTGCCAATAATTGATGTTTTTGACAATATCTCTGGCTATCGTCGATAAGATCATCATCTTTCGATGCAACCCAGCAAGGGGAGGTTATCGCGGGGCAGACAGCACTTTGCCTGTTACGTCGTTTGGGCTGCCTTGTTGAGCGCGGGGACACTGAGAACATTATATTTCACACACTTTAAGAGCTTTTATTTTCCAAATGTATGCTAATAGGATTAATCCAACGAATTGCTCATTTTTGTAATGCGTACCGAACCGAAAGCCTCGTACTGAACGGTTCAATACGAATGCGCGTATCGTTACACCCCTACTGATGACATCCTGGCTATGATCATGTGTCTTCTGTGGGTTTCTGACCCACTGTGACCCACTTATTGTGTTATAAAATGTTATAATTTATAAAATCATATATATATCAAAACTACATGCAGGAACATGCATTGATATACCACCATTTTTTCTAACAATATTGCATAGAGAGTTCACATCCTTGTGTCAATATTTTCATTTGAATGATTTATATTTGCATTCAAATAACTTCCTACAGTTCAATTAATGAAGAAGCATGATGTCCGAATAAGCATAAATGGGTGCAGTTGCATTTTGATATTTCAGTTATCATATTGACAGTGTATTGAACTGTGACATATTGTGACACACACAACGTTACATGAGGTACTTGGAAATTACTTCAAACAACGTGAAGCTTCAATCAATGAAAATGCTCTCAATTTATGTTATACAAACACTGTAAATGTGCCTTTTCATAAATGCATGCACGCTTGTATGCTACTTATCATGCAGTGCTAACTGGATACATCTGTCATCCCATACCATCAGACGTACATTACACAAAAAAAGCAAAACAAAAACACAAAGCAAGACATGCTTATATCCACTCATCATGTAGTGCTAACTATATATTTGCATCAGTCATCCCATGCCATCAGATCTACATCAAAAAGCCTCATTTTTTAACTCTGTAAATAAAACAGAAGTGAATACTGTAAACAAAATAATGCCAAGATAATAACAATAGAATAACAAAACAAAACAATAAAAACTAAACAAAACAGCTAAGCAAAGCAAAACAACATAAAAAAACTAAGCAAAGCAAAATCAAAAAAGCTGACAAAACAAAAGTCAAATCTAAACCAAAACACATCATCACACATGCTTCAGTCTACTCATAAAAATATTGTAAGATTGTATAAAATAAAAATAAAATATTGTACAAAAGATTAAAATAATAGGATACTGTAAACAGAATAAGATACTCTAGAACAAAATAAAACACAACAAACCAAACAAATAAGCAAATTAAAACAAAACACAAAACAAAGCAAAGCAAAACAAAGCAAAGCAATAGCTACATACATGCAGTCGATGCAGACATACATGAGACTGTGATTGTACAAATGTGTGTGTTTGTATTCCACTCTTAAATGTGTCAAAAGGTAGTCACTAAATGTATTGAATGAATATATGACATAGCTTGATTTGAATGATGAAACATATACTGCAGGCAATCCACCGCTCCAGGCATGCTTGAAATTGTGTCTGTTTTTTCACTTTCTCTCTTTCAGCACAAACCTTTGCGCACTTAGTGTTCCAGACTGCATGTTGCTACACTTTTTGGATAACAACCTGCTGGGACATTACCCAGGAACCAGCAAGAGGCCCCTCAGAGGCTTAAGCTTTTATAGACATGCGAACCTTTGCCTAAAAATAAAACCGTAAGAACCAAATAAATAATGTCTTTAAAACAGCAAAAGAAAGGTGGGGGGCTTTCACATTTTAAATGAAAAGCTATAAATTTAGTAATAACACAGCATATGAACCATTATACTGCATATTCAAAGAAAACTGCATCCATTAGTTTTATGGGTCAAGGCTTCGTGACAAAATGGAACAGCTATGAGAAGATCTGAGTCAGTCTCGGTTAAAACTTGCACAAGGCTGTCTTTATGGTGTGACTCACCTGCCTGGCTTGCTGAGTGAGGGGAATACCGCACTGCTTCCCTCTGCATACCAGTTACTCACAGCATTCAGATTACACAGCATGAGGAGGAATCTGTGGAGAGCAAACCAGCAATGTTGGAGTCAGCAGGGGCATTCGGTTAAACTACAGTATACTAATGGGTAAACTACAAGCTAAATTAAAGTAGTTATGCTACAGTCAGTAACCTCTTTAGGTACACTATAACAGTTAACTGCTTTAAAATTACTTAAAGAGGAAAATTGTGCTAATTTAGTATGAGATTACAAATAGTATGACAAAACAGAGTAGTATTTAACACAATGAGAAGCCTAAACTGAGTGACTACATCTGTAATACATACGTTTAGATAAAACTAAAACTTAAAAAGCTAAACATTAATAACTATAAAACCAGACACATACTCTGACAAGCAGGGATTTCTGGGAACACTGTTGAGTGATGACTCAAACAAATCAGTGGGTATGTTTGGAATGGCATACTCCCACTCTTACTATTTTTGCAATATGCAGTATGCACAGTATGCAAATGTTTTGTATGCATGGAATACTGGAATAGCTTACATGCCAATATGTACAACCAAAACACACTATATGAGATACCCTATTCCACAATGTAATGCCGTATCCTGACAGTGTTTTAAGGAGGACCAAATCTTACTTGTGCATACACGAATTAATGAAAGAATGAATTAATTGATTAATTAAAGAATTAATAATATAAAAAAATAAATAAATGAATAAATGGCTTGGTAAAACTACATTTTCTTCTTGTTTTTACTTTTGTATTACATAATACTTTCTACTTATTACTTACCGTGTTACTTTTTGCACCTTTTTCAATTACTTTATTTATTCATTTTATTATTTTTAACTCTATTTTTATGCTTTCATTTATTTTTATTTGTATATATATATTTTTTTTGTATATTTATTGATTTCCACATGTATGTATTCCTACATTTAAACATATTATTTATGGCAAAAAGTGTCCAAATTTACTTTAATTTGCGATATATACTATATACACAATATGCTATATGTACATAAAAACGAAACAAGCAAGCAAGAAAATAAACAAACAAATAAATATTTACAAACAAAGATGATCTATTGTAAGAGTTTATTAATCAAGTTAGTTAATTATTATTAGTAGCCTAACAATTCTACCTATAGTTCACTACTTAGGAACACTAGTGCTAAAAGTGCACATTCTCGGGTGTTTATTCAGTGGTTGTTTGCTTTCTGGCCTGTTTCCCATGGTTTGTCAATCTGTATTATCTTCAATCAATAAATCAATCGGTCAATACATTACAAATGTCAGGGTGGGTGTTAATGACATGTGGGGCTTAAAAAGGATAATGCTATCCAGGAGCAGCAATCAATGGTTAGTCATCACACAAGAATGGGTCAACACAACAGTGGACAGCCTCAGTAGATTACCTCTGAGCTTCAACAAACAAAAGCTCTGCAGCTCTGTCCAATATCTAATAGCCAATCCCAGGATCCAGACGTTGGTAAACGAGAGGCTTCAGGCTACAATAAGGTCATAGCGGTACAGGCCTGATCAGGCACCTTAATTAACAATGAGTTGTAACCATGATCAAGGTTCTTCTGATGCTGCAGTAACAGAGGCAGTAAATGCAAGAGGAAAGCTGAATAGAGCACAATCCACAACTTCCACCTTCTCCGATCAATCCCCATAGATTTTCTGCTTTGGCACACACCTGCATGCTGTCAACAGGACATAAATTTAGTTTGCTCTCTCTTCTCTCCTCTTGTCCTTAGCCCTGTCATGTTTCCCCATTCATCCATGTTTTACAGTATTGTGAATAGAGTGCTGCAGCATTTTTGCAATGAGTTTAATTTGCTTTTATATTTTTCTCTTGGCAGAATATCAATGAGAGAAGTGAAGTCTATCGACTGCTCTGTCTTAATTGTCTCACTGAACCGAAAATCACTATGTGAAATAGCTTCAGGATGTGAAATTTTCAGATCATGTCACACCACACAGACTTTCCAAGATATCAAAGTGTGGCCCAAATCCACTGCAAACAAAACAAAACAAAACCTGGCCCCTCCCACGATTGTTGATTGACACTAACATTTTACCTTAGACCTGCCCTGAGTGAGCTGTCATCAGTCCGCCATTGTTTTGACGCCGGAGCAGGAGTAGACAAGAATGGCTCCTAAGCAATTGAAGTGCTCTCTTTTTGGATGTAATAATGAACATAGCAGTCGTCATTTACTCTCGACATCTGAGCCACTGAAGATGCAGTGGATTACCTTTGTTTTTGAAGGGAATGTGCCCCCCGATCTACCTAAATGCATTTATGTTCACGCAAATCATCCGTGATCCAGCTTCACCTACAGAAGAAGAGAGTATAAGGTTCTTTTATGAATCTTTGCAAATCGCCTTTGCTAATAACGTGCTAGTTAGCAAGTTCCGTGGCTAAAGTAAACAGTCTCGTCTCATGAGAACGGCTCGTCACCCCACAGAAGAGAGGGGCTGGTGAGTAGAGGTCATTAGCATTTAAAGGAACATGCATTAAAACGGCTTGCTGAGAGCTGATTTTGATAGGGTAAAAAGGGTGTTTTTTACACTACCATTGAGCAATTTTAACCAAAGTATGTTATAGACTTTTCATTAAGACCCTAAAGTATCACATCAACTTGTGGAAAATGGGCATCCGATGACCAATCAATTAATCAATTAATTAGACCTACTTCTGTTATCAGTCAGTCCAGAAAAATAGATTATTTGACTCAGGATAACTTCAATATGTTATTTGAAACAGTTTATAGCTCTGTATTTCAGAATTCATTATTGCACCATTTACATATTGATGATCATCTTGCACTGTTTAATTCTGTCTGTTTAAATGTCATGAACTCGGTAGCTCCTTTAACATCTAAACCTGTAAAAATATAATCTGCTCCCTGGAGAAATAATAACACCATCCGCTCTCTTCGTCAGACCTGTAGGAGAGCGGAAAGGAAATGCAAGAAGGATAAACTACAAATTTCTTATGAAATCTTTATTGATTCATTTAAGACCTTCCAAAGAGCTACGAGAGATTCTTTCTACCATAAATGCTGCTCTTAATCCTCCAATCCAGATTTTTAAAGAACCGTCTTTTCACTTGTGTGTGAGAATTGCTTTCTTTTTGTATTACAAATGCTACCAATTTGCCACTGCAGCCTATTCCATCTGGTTCTATCATTAATGACCCATCTATTCACTCCTCAACGTGGAGGGAGTTTGAGCCTATCTCCCTGGCCACTCTTTTAAAAATAATCGATCAATTAAAACCTACTGCTTCTCCGTATTATATTATTCCTTCATGTTTTTTTGTTTTTTTTTAACAAATTGCTAATACTATAGGTCCCAGCTTTCTTTATATTATTAATAAATGTCTTGAATCCGGTATAGTACCAGACTATATAAAATATGCAACAGTTAGGCCTCTTCTGAAGAAACCAAACCTTGACCCTTCTTTTTATTCTAATTTTAGACCTATTTCAAATTTGCCTTTTATTGCGAAGATTTTAGAAAAAGTTGTATTCAATCAATTGCAGGATTTTTTGAGTGCCAATTCAATTTGGGATACATTTCAATCAGGCTTTAGAGTGTGCCATAGTACTGAAACAGCTCTTTTGAAAGTTTGTAATGATGTACTCATCTCTACAGACTATTGCAATTCTGTTATGTTAGTACTTTTAGGCCTAACAGCAGCATTTGATACAGTTAATCATTCCATTCTCATTTCTCGTCTAGAGCACTATGTGATGTTTTATAAACAAATTTCGGGAGGAGCATGCACAGATAATTAACACGGCCAATTGTGCAATTGTGAGTAAATTTTCTATCGTCTTTTTAGGCCTGTAATAAGAAGAGCGTGCAAAGTAAATATCTTTAGCAACAGTGTGAAAGTGAATAGCACATAACTGCAAAATTAGCCTTACCGGTATAAACATGTCTATTGGTACAATGCAGTGTTGCCAGACGTACGATAATTATCGCATTTGTACGATAATTTTGATCTCTGTACGATGTACGATCAATAATGAGAAAAAAAAAATCCCATAATGCACATAATTTCATAATTTTATGACAATTCAAATTCCGCTTGCAACACAGGCCCTCACATCTCAGTATTTCCGTCCTGGAATTTAAAAAAAAAATTTCGTCCTGGAGTATTTCCAGCTCCCGTAGCAGATGCTAGCGTGAGGCTGCCTCCATTAGCAGTGCAGGCTACACAGGCTCTTCAGGACGTCACAACCCCACCCCCTTCCCATGGCCTACAGCTACGGCAGCGGAGCCATCCCAAGCGTGAGCACGCCTCCGCAAGCGGTTCCGGCACGTATCTTTCCTCCTCCCCCTCACATGCTTGCCCTTCCTTCTCGCTATCTTCCGCCACGCCCCTACCCATCCCTCCGAATACTCCCGCCTTGGAACCACACTCCGTAGCCAGCAACATCAGGACACAAATTTTGTCAGAAGCCTTCAGAAGCCAGAGGCCTTCAAGACCTGCGTGCGGTCAGACCGCTTCCATATCAAAGAAGCTCACCGAACCCTCATCAGCCGACCCCTTTAACGCCAGTCCATCCCTGTTCACTCGAACTCCTGACCCACCATAGCTAACCCCCTTTAACATCACCTAATCCATCTATAACGGCCCATCCCCACTTCAGCCATCCCAACAGCACCCCACTCCCGCAGGAGCCTTACCTAATTCCCACACTGCCACAGCAGACCCCGTTCCCGCAGGAGCTTTTCCATATTTCCCCACTGCTGCAGCAGTCCCCACTCCCGCAGGAGTTTTTTCCATATTTCTGCTCCCGCAGAAGCCTTATCTGTATTTCCCCACTGCCGCAGCAGTGTCTGCTCCCGCAGGAGCCTTCTCTGTATTTCCCCACTGCCGCAGCAGTGTCTGCTCCCGCAGGAGCCTTCTCTGTATTTCCCCACTGCCGCAGCAGTGTCTGCTCCCGCAGGAGCCTTCTCTGTATTTCCCCACTGCCGCAGCAGTGTCTGCTCCCGCAGGAGCCTTTTCTGTATTTCCCTACTGCCGCAGCAGTAGCCGCTCCCACAGGAGCCTCATCTGTATTTCTCTACTGCCGCAGCAATGTCTGCTCCCGCAGGAGCCTTTTCTGTATTTCTCTACTTCCGCAGCAGTGTCCGCTCCCGCAGGAGCCTTTTCTGTATTTCCCCACTGCCACAGCAATGTCTGCTCCCGCAGGAGCCTTTTCTGTAAGGAGCCTTTTCTGTATTTCCCTACTGCCGCAGCAGTGTCTGCTCCCGCAGGAGTCTTTATCTCTCTCTCCCACTGCCGCAGCAGTGTCTGCTCCCGCAGGAGCCTTTATCTGTATTTTCCCCACTGCCGCAGCAGTGACCGCTCCCGCAGGAGCCTTTATCTGTATTTCCCACTGCTGCAGCAGTGTCTGCTCCCGCAGGAGCCTTATCTGTTTTTCTCTACTGCCGCAGCAGTGTCTGCTCCCGCAGGAGCCTTATCTATATTTCTCTACTGCCGCAGCAGTGTCCGCTCCCACAGGAGTCTTTATCTCTCTCTCCCGCAGGAGCCTTATCTGTATTTCCCCACTGCGGCAGCAGTGTCTACTCCCGTAAGAGCCTTTATCTGTATTTCCCCACTGCCGCAGCAGTGTCTGCTCCCGCAGGAGCCTTCCTCTGTATTCTGTATTTCCCCACTGCCGCAGCAGTGGCCGCTCCCGCAGGAGCCTTATCTGTATTTTCCCACTACCGCAGCAGTGTCTGCTCCCGCAGGAGCCTTTTCTGTTCTTCTCCACTGCCGCAGCAGTGTCTGGTCTCGCAGGACCCTTCTCTATATTTCCCCACTGCCGCAGCAGTGACTGCTCCCGCAGGAGCCTTTATCTATATTTCTGCACTGCCGCAGCAGTGTCTGCTCCCGCAGGAGCCTTATCTGCATTTCCACACTTGCCGCAGCAGTGTCTGCTCCCGCAGGAGCCTTTTCTATCTTTCTCTACTGCCGCGATAGTTGCGTCTCCCGCAGGAGCCTTTATCTCTCTCTTTCAGCAATGAACGCTTCCACAGAAGCCAAATTCTCTTCCTAGATACTGCAGCAATAAACGTATACCAAAGGACGTACAGCACCCCTCTAACATTAAGCCTTGCTTTTTGGGGTGCTCGTAATCTGGCTGCTGTCCTGTTCTAATTGCTTTTGGGGGAGCACTTTTGGGCCGGGCTGGACAGGGGGAGGGTGCCCCGGGCTCGGAGCTCTCTCCCTGGACAGCACGCCAAATACGCATAACCTTTATTTAATTATACGTTAGTGTGAACTCGTGAAGTGATGTTTTATAAACAAATTTCAGGAGGAGCACGCACAGATAATTAACACGGCCAGTTCATCATTAGTGATTACACCATTTATCCAATCAGCGCAAGAGAAAACTCCTATAAATAACCAAGTACGTCCTACCTTCGTTATCTCTCGACTTTCAGCATCCCTACGCCACCCCGACCCCGCACCTTCAGCATAGTTTCTACCCCAGCACGGGGAGAAGCACTCGGGGGGGAGCGCTTTTGGGCCGGGCTGGACACCGAGCTCGGACCCCTCTCCCCGGACAGGGGAAGGGTGCCCCGGGCTCGGGAGTCTTGCCGAGCTCGGAGCTTTCTCCCTGGACAGCACGCCAAATACGCATAACCTTTATTTAATTATACGTAAGTGTGAACTCGTGAAGTGGGCCTACGGGGTAATGTTCTGAAATGGTTTGCATCTTACTTGCATAACAGATGTTGTGCAGTTAATATCGGAAACCACACTTCATCTGTATCCAAGCTTACCTGTGGAGTCCCACAAGGTTCTATTCTTGCTCCCATTTTATTTTCTCTTTATATGCTTCCGTTGGGGAATATTTTTAGGAAACATGGAATTTCCTTCCATTGCTTTGCAGATGATGTTCAAATCTACTTACCATTAAAAAAGGAGATATAAATTATTTTGAGGTCATGGCAGCCTGTTTGAAAAACTTACAGGGATAGTTCACCCAAAAATGAAAATTCTGTCATCATTTACTCACCCTCATGTCGTTCCAAACCTGTATGAGTTGCTTTCTTATGTTGAATATAAAAGAAGATATTTTGAAGATTGCTGGTAATCAAACAGTTGGTGGTTGCCATTGACTTCCATAGTAGGAAAAAAAAAAACTATGGAAGTCAATGGCAACCACCAACTGTTTGATTACCAGCAATCTTCAAAATATCTTCTTTTATGTTCAACATAAGAAGGCAACTCATACAGGTTTGGAATGACATGAGGGTGAGTAAATGATGACAGAATTTTCATTTTTGGGTGAACTATCCTTTTAACTAATTGGATGTCTACAAATTTTTTTTTTTGCATCTTAATGAATCGAAAACTGAGATTTATGTGTTTGGTCAAGCATCCTCCTCAGTCACTTTAAAAGCAAAGTTCTCTCAATTTAAGTTTGATTTGAAACCACATGCTAAAAATTTGGGCTATATTATAGATAGTCACCTTAAAATGGATAAGCAAGTTAATTCAATTGTTAGGTCTTGCTTTTTCCATCTTCGTTAAATCTCAAAAATCAAGTCATTTCTTAATTTTATGGACACAAAAAAGATTATTCATGCTTTAATTTTATCATGGCTGGACTATTGTAATCCACAGTGGCGTACCATGGGGTTTCAGTCAGGGCCTTCAGTAAGCAACTGTAAACTACATACCCACATCTTACACATCTCTGTAACAGCTAATGCAGCCATATGCATCGCACCACGTACACCTCCATAACAATGTGCATGATACAATACTCGTCAAACTATAAAGCATTCACCTGTCACTTGTAAATAAAGTCCATGCGTCTGTCATTCCATGTCCCTTTACTCGTATTAAAAAGTAAACGCGGCCAACAAAATAACTTGTGCTCGGTGCTAGCTGTTAGCCACTCATAGCACTCATAGTTGCAATCTTTGAAATGGCACACAAAACCTTTGCTGGCCTTTGTTAGCGAATTCAGTTTAGTTGTAGGTCTTCCTTCCTCAGTTATTTCTCTTTTGTCTGCAAAAGAACGCCTTGAAAATGGCGTTTTAGTAGATCGGCAACAAGATCTGGTGTAGGCGCCGGCGATTGCGGCTGTCATTTTCTTTTCATTGAATTTCACTTTCATACCTTGGGAATTCCCGACTAAATGCTGGGGGTAGCACTGGGCACGTCGCTAGACCCAGAGGGCGAGATTGACGCGCACATGTAAGTGGGAGCACATTACGCCAGTACTTGCCTCCCTCCATTGGCTGCCTGTAAGATATAGGATTGATTTTAAAGTACTTATATTTGTTTATCAGTCTATTCATAAGTATGCTCCTACATACCTTTCTGACCTTATTTCAATTCATCAGCCCTCCAAAGTTGATGTATTTCCTCAGCGACCAGCACGGATCAGCTCTAGGCATGGCGGCAGCAACAATACTACAGCGAGAATAGAAGTTACGCCTTCTTTCTTTGCGTGAACATTTGGGCGGTGTTATGCAAATCTTCCCACATCGTGACGCAGACATGTGGGGGCGTGTTAGAACGAGCCGTTTTAGGTAGGCGTGGTTGACTCTTAACTTTTATAAAGAATATCTCTTTGGATTTGAGACTTAAGTCTTTGCAACTTTACAGATCTTCTTACAGAATACAGAATAGCTTACCACAACACATTAGATTAGCACCCACTTTGTCTCATTTTCAAGCATAAACTTAAAGACTACTTTTTCGCTCTTGCTTTTAAATAATGTGTATATATGTGGCCTTTTGTTTTTTCTTCTCTTAACTGTGTTTTAGGGTTATATTGTTTTCTTTTTGTTGGTATTTAGTTTTATCTTTGAATTGTAAAGCACCTTGGACAATGAACATTGTAATTATATGGTGCTATATAAATAAAAGTCTAAGACTACATCTGTCCTGACATCTTCTCAGGAACAGCGTTAGGTGGACCATTATGTGCCAATAACAGAAGAATGACTCTCTGCCACTGTTATGATTTACATCAAGCACCATTTCAAATCTAGTGCACCTGTATTCCCATACATTCCCAGCTCATTGATCTGTGATCCTGAATGTTTCCTGAGGCAGAGCTGCCGACTCGTTAGTGGAGCACCGTATTAGCCTGGTGAGTGTGAAATCTATTCACTTCCCCTGTGCTTCATTTGCCCCTCCTTTAGCTGGTTTCCTGCTCTTCCTATTCAGCCTTGTTTACCTGGTAAGCAGAGTGTGACAAAAGGAAATTCCCACAGCCTGAGGTGGGCCCCAAGGGGGAGGAGCGGGGCATTACTCAAGGCTGATGTGGACTTCCTGCCCCTTCCCCTGCCCCTGTGGTTTAATTATCATGTGCATCCTTGTGGAGATGAAATAATGGGGACTCATGCCCTGGTGCTCCGAAACTACATGATGCAGAGGTTGCTAGAATTGGACAATGTTACATAGTTTTGCTTAAAGGGGCAGTTCATACAAAAATGAAGTTGTTATTTAGTCACCTTCATGTCATGCCAAACCTGTAAGACTTTCTTTCTTTTACTGAACACAAAAGAATATATTTTGAAGAATGTTGGGGGAATGTTTTAATAATACAGAATTGACTCACTGTATGGACAAAAAACACTGAGACATTTCTCAAAATGTGTTGTTTTGTGCAAACAGATTTGGAATGACATGAGGGTGAGTAAATGATGACAATTTCCATTTTGGGGTCAATTTTTTCTTTAATGCCATTCAAAACTCTCTATCCAGACGGAGAACCAAGTACAAGAACACTGTACTTGGACTATTTTAACACAAGCTAATCATTTTCAGACTACACGAGGATGCTTGAACTTCAAAGGCTGACTAGTGAATGATGAAACTAAGGAATGAAAAACAAATATGTGCCTTTTCAAACCGTCTGGTGCAAATTTACCCATGGCTATCTGGGATAGGTGAAGGAGAGCAGAGGTTAAATTATGGTATGGATTTCTCTGGGTCAAATCATCTCCTAATCCAATTTCATTGCACGGGTCACTCATTCCAAAGATCTCTGCTGATGATTACCTGAAGATCTGACATGCTTTACATACAACTTCATGAACCAATTATCTCTGCATGGCAGTAATGCAAAAAGAGCTAGAAGTTTAATTACATATTTAGAGATAGTCAGTTTTTGCTCTCTCTGATTCTTTTTAAAAGCCTGCTGGTTTCCACTGGGATTTGCTCTCTGCATGACAGCAACGGTGCAACGTGATTTGGAAATAAATGATTTATACCTCAAACTGCCTTTAAAGGCACAAAACTGTTGCATCTACACCTTTGTACTTCTCACAGGAAATAATAAATTACTCTTTGGGATGGACTTCTCGTGGAAGTCAGTCGATAATCCGAGTCTGGTTTGTGGGATTAAATTTCAAGTACATTTTGAAAGGAATAATTCATTCGAAAAGAATGAAAAAAGCATTTGGACCAATAACAATTATTGCTATCAGATGTGAGATTAATAAACTCAATTTGAGGTAATAAACTTCACAGGATACTGGCGGAAAGTGATATAGCTTGGCGTGTTGTGCGGTAGTGAAACATCACAAGACTGAAATCATGAAAACCGTTTCTGGAAATTGAGGTTTTAAACTGTAAAGCATACAATCCAATTTTCTTATCCTGCTACCTCTATGACAGCGGTAGTTATGAAGACCATACAATTGTGGCTACATTTGCAGCCCAGACGTGAGGATCCGGAGGTGAGTGTATCAATCTGAACAAGACTCGCTGACTCTTGTATGTTAATGAATAGACTTTCCGGGTAACCCCAGACAAAGTCAGGGTTCACAAAACCTTCATTTCCTCCCATTAATACAGCTCAGAGACAGGCGTGGGTGCAGACAGGGTAAAAGGTGAAGGCAACGCTCTGCTGAACCTCAGAGCGGATCAAAGCGAATGTCACATGAGCCTCCGAGTCGAGGGAAGACTTTCTGCACTCACAGTTCATAACCGAAGCATATTCTCAGTGTGTATGACTAAATCCAGGTCAATTCCCTGGAATGGAAATGGTGCTCAGTTGACCATAGCCAAAGCACACTGCTTAGACAAAATGAGTCTAACCATTTAAGCAGAATCAGGCATTAGTGGTCAGGAGTGTAGGAACCATCAGAAAGAGTGGGAGAAAGACTTTAGAAACCTTATCAGCTTGACTTATGAATATTAATTAGGTGATGTAACATTCACCCAGGATGTTGGAGCTGGGGAAACACTAACATCTGGTGACCCTGGTGCCCCAAGACAGTGGAGTAAAGTGTCTTTAACAGAGTACTGGCCCCTGACCAGAGGGAAGTAAAGTACTAACTGATTAACTAACTAAATAAACACTTTTACACTGTTTTTGTGCACTGCTTTTAAGTTAGTAAAATATTTAGTAACACTCTATTTTAGGGTTTAGGATTAGGGTTAATAAACATATTAATGCCTTATTCTTCTTCTTATTATCATACTTTATTATTAGTATTAGTTCAATAAATTACAATAAAAGTAATTAAAGTATTAAAAAATAAATGAAATGCAAAAAAAGCATGTTTTCCTATGATTCAAACACTAGACACTTTGAATAAGAAGTTTATTGTTACTTAACCAGCTGATTATTCTATTTAATTGAAAAATTGTATTAAAAGTGTTGATTTCAATGTGTCATAATTTAGAATTAATTAACATATTGGGAAAAACAGACCTGTAATGTGATAATATAGCAGATATACTATAGATATACAGTGCCCTCCACTAATTTTGGCAGCCTTGGTAAATATGATCAAAGGTGGCTGTAAAAAAAATCTGCATTGTTTATCCTTTTGATCTTTCAAAAAATTCACAAAATTCTATCCTTTCATTGAAGTAAAACAATTGAAATTTGGGGAAACTCACATTATGAAATAAATGTTTTTCTCTACTGCATGTTGGCCACAATCATTGGCACCCCAATAAATTCTTATGAGTAAAATATCTTTGAAGTATTCCTATTTGCATTTTTTTTTAGCACACCTGGTTGACTAGGGGCATGAAATTGTCCAGCAATGACTTGCTGTTCCACAGGATTATAAATATGAGGAATACAAAAGCCACATTCCCATAATCATCCATCACAAGGAGTAAAACCAAAGAATAAAGTTCTGATGTGCAGAACAAGATTGTTGAGCCTCACAAAATAGAAAGTGACTGTAAGAAAAAAAGCTAAAGCATTGAAAATCCCCATTCCCACCATCAGGGCAATCAGATCAAATCAACTAACAATGTTACAAATCTGCCTGTGTCTGTATCGTCCTAATGCATGGTGAGGAGGAGAGTTTGAGTGGCCAAAGACTCTCCAAGGACCACAGCTGGAGAATTGCAGAGATTAGTAGAGTCTTAGGGTCAGAAGGCCTAAAAAAATATCAATCAGCCTCTACATCCCCACATGTTGTTCTGGAGGGTTACAAGAAAAATTCTCCTCGCTCATCCAAAAACAAACTCCAGCATATTCAGTTGTGAGACACAACTGTAACTTCAAATGGGACTGGCTTCTATGGTCAGATGAAACATAAAAAAAAAAAAAGCTTTTTGGCAGCAAACCGGGCAAAAAGTACCCCATACCCATGGTTAAATATACTGCTGAATGTTTAATATTGTGGGCCTATTTTTCTGCCGGAGGTCCTGGACATCTTGTTCAGATACATGGCATTATGGATTCTATCAAATACCAACAGATAAAATATCTAAACCTGACTGCCTCTGCTATAAATCTTATAATAGGCTGTGGTTGGATTTCCATCAGGACAATAATCCAAAACAAACATCAACACAAAAATGTGTCACTGAGCACAAAATGAAGCTTCTGCCATGGACGTCCCAGTTCCCTCACCTGAACCCTATAGAAAATGTGTGGGGTGAACTGAACAGAAGAAGCATCAACATGGAGCTGGATCTGGAGAGATTCTGTATGAAGGAATGGTCTTCTGATCTCTAGTCAGGTGTTCTCTAAACTCATCAGGCATTATAGGAGAAAACTCAGAGCTGTTATCTTGGGAAAAGGACGTAATTGGTTGCCAATAATTGTGGCCAACGAGAACTCGAGAAAAACATTTATTTCATAATGAGATTTTCCCCACACTTTGCATTGTTTTATTTCAATGATAAGTTAGAATTTTGTGAATAGTTTGAATGAAAGATCAAAAGAATAAACAATGCAGATTTATTTTCACATCCACCATATTTACCAATGATATCAATATTAGTGGAGGGCACTGTAAATCTTTTCGGTGTCTATATCCTCCAGGCTGTAAATCAGCGTAGCATATAGTGAAAATTCGAAAAAATTGAAAACACTTTTTCCACAAAAACCGACAATGGAGAACTTCACAAAGCCAACATCTATGAAAGAGCTGCAATTGCTAAAACTTTAATCACAGACACCAATGCTAAAAAAATATGGTGTCATGGATAATATTGAGAAATATGGTGTCATGATCAAAAAACCTGAGCAGTTGGAGCACCGAGAAGAACTTTAACATCTGCCCTGCCCTATTTGTATGGACAAATATGGACAGATAGACAGATAGATATAAATATAAAAATGGAGAATTACTGCAAATGTAACAATACTAATACATCATTCATGATTTTAATTGCTTGTAATGAACTTGAGTTCAATTAGAAGGAGTAAAATCAATATATGGTGATCAAGAGCGAGCTGCAGGCAGAGGAAGTGGATGTGGAAGTCATCAGGCAGGCCACCGCTGGACATTAATGGGGATGCATGCTGCTTCTCTCCTGCAGGTTGATTGTGTATTGAGCGATTAACCTCTGCTAGTCAAAGCTTAAGCTGATTGCTAATTAGCTTGTGTCTGCACAAAGGAAATGCATTTCCTGGCAATGTATGATCTACTCAGATGGATATATCCGTATTAAATGGCTTTGTCTTAAGAGATGTATTAAGTGAGAAAAGAAGTCTGGGTAACACTATTTCGATAGTCCACTTTAGACATTCTATTAACAGTAAGTAACTTTGCAACTACATGTCAACTAGCAGTTAGTAGAGTATTAGTAAACTGTCTGCTTAATATCTTCTAACACTTTCTTTGTCAACATTCTACTAACCCTAAACCTACCCTAACAGTCTACTCTGAAAATTAGTTGACATGTAGTTGACATGTAGTTACAAAGTTACTTATAGTTAATAGAATGTCTAAAGTGGACTATCGAAATAAAGTGTAACCGAAGTCTGGCTTCAAGACAAACCTTTACTGCTGAGTCAGGAATTTCCTATGAAAGGGAAAAAAAAAGAAGAAAGAGAAAATGACTTCAACAGACAGAGAGACGCTGGGATAGACAGATAGATGGAATGAAAATGAAAGGTAATTAAAAAAAATGAAAACACTTTGTAGAGCAGCAGAGGTAGATCTGTTCCACCAACTCTCTGTACAGTGATCAGTATTGACATTACCATTAGGCCCATCTCCATAATGAGCCTTAGGGTGAAGATCCTTAGAGGCGCATTAGACAAACTTTTAAAGTATCACAGTCTAAGAACATGAACATACTTTTTATTCCCTCACTATTTTCCTTATGGTGTTACCTGAGCACTCCATAGTAAAAAACATGATGCTCGGTTTTGTCCTATTTATTCATTTTTTACAAAAAAGATCTCTTTTATGATGAATGTGTTTTTAATTTCTGTATCAATATTCATTTTAATATATATTTTTAAACATTTTAGGGTGATAAAACTGTCCTAATACCATGAAAAAAATTCAAAATAAAATTGTAGAGATGAAAGTACTTGTATAATCAGTTATTGTAATATCTTTAAAAAGTTTTAACAACATTGCTTCACTGCTTGTTAATTTTTTGCTAAAACATTTGTCACGTAAATGTCATATTGCCAACTAACATGCATAAACATTAAGAAGAAGAAAACAAAAACATAACATGAAATTGTGTCATAGTGAAGACTTCTGTAGACCCTTTAGACTGGTTGCTAAAGTCACCAAATCTCTTAAAATATGAAATAGTTTCACCTCTTTATGACAAGGCAAGGTCAGTTCAGGTTGTAAAATGTCATGTGGTGCAACTGAATGAAAACTGATGAAATTTCTAAATTAATAAATCATCATATTTATAAAACAAATCATTGAAAAAAAGTTTATATTTATAAACTTATACTTATAATGGACATAAAATAATTATGTGTACACTTCATTTAAGGTGAAAGAAAAATGTGTTATAATTTTTTTTTTTTACTTCATGGATACATGACATTACATTTTTAGTGTGATTAAATTATTGTATTTATATATATATATATATATATATATATTTATTTTCTTGAAAATTGTATCAACATTTTTCAAAACCATAGTAAAACAGGCATGAATACAAAAGGTACATTTCTAAGAACTTAGAAGAAGGCACATGAGTTTTAAACAAGATTTTTCCTTTTTTTTTTTTACCATTGTCACTCTTACGCAGCAAAGGTTCATTGGAAAACCGTCTCTAGATACACTGTAAAAAATAAAAAAATAAAAAAATAAATCCATAAAAATAAGACACCGTTTGCTGTATTATTATGAAGGAATTTTCTGTATTTATTTTTTACAGGTGTTTTACCTGTATTTTGAATTTTGCACTTCATTGTGTTGTGTTTTAGGGCTGACAGAAATGTCTGTAAATTACTGGATAATGTCCTGGCAGAAACTTACCGTTTTTTTTTTGTTTTTTTAACATTGTTGAAAAACTTCCAAAGACTACCTATACACACAATTCACTGCAGTTCCCAGCTGAAATGAACTCTAGAGGCATTAAAACATCACCAATTTAGTCCTTTTCGCACAGATTATAATTACGGGGGCAGATTATCTATTAATAAAAAATATTTTTGCACTTTTATCTGTTTAAGATAAAACTCAATGTGCATTGAAAGTGACACAAACCATGCAAGAGACGACATACTGTTATGTCATACGACATACTGTTATTATTTTGCAGAAATGTCACCATATGCACACAATTCCAATGAGCATGGGTCGCTCTAACAGTATGTCAACCCCAGCTAACCTCTAATAACACAAGAAGTCTTCAGTTATTCTAGGAGCTGTTCAACTGCAAATATTGCAGCAAAGCGTGATATTTTCTAATCAAAATATTGCACTGTCCCAAAGGGCCACCATGTTGGAAAGTGCTAAAGGTGGGCCTCAGACATGCTCAAATCTGTAGTGACTGACTGGAAGTCCATTCCACCTGCATGCACTGCATTTGCTGAGAAAGCAAGGTGAAATTCTCAGATGACCACAGTGTGGGTCAAAGAAAAACAGCAGGCCTTGAAACTCACAGGCCCTTGGCTGAAGAAATCCTCCATGCGTTGTGATCTATTTCAGCACCAACTAAAAACCTGTGGGATTGAGACACTCAAAACTGCCTATGAACATAGAAAAACACCAAGTCTTAAAAGAAAGACAACTTTATTTGAATCATTATCTGGAAATAACCACATCTAGCACTGTCAGTGTGCAGATCTTCATGACTCCGTGGTTCTTTCAGTTGCAAAACAGGCCAGAACTGTGAATGTGCAGAGGGGATGGAAAAAAAAAAACATGGTACCCATCTGCCTCAGTAATTTCAACATATGACAACCAGAAAACCTGAGCCAGTATGAGACCTTTGCATTATGTTTCATATGGGCACATCATATACAAACATACAGAATGCAATGCAAACAATGTTAATTTCGGATCAAACACTTGCATATACAGCAAAAAAAGTTCTGATGTGCAAACAAACTATTCAGTTTCAACTAAAATGATCAGGGTAATTGTGTGCTGGTTTTAATTGAAAGCACTCTGTCAGTATATATAGCACAAAAGAACCGTAAGTAAAAATAGCAGGCATCTTGCATTCATTAAGCGTGTTTGTACTGCAGTGCAAGTACGTCTTTTAAGTGTAAGTCCCATAACTCACTCGTCTAAATTACAGCTAAAAAAGCAAGTAATTATTATTCACACTTGAAAAGTATACAAGCGGTTTTGAAACATTGCACATTTTTCTATTTGCCGAGCTTGAGAAAAACAAATGTTTTGTTTAGTGTTTGCATGCATTTCTGTCTTTAGAAAAAAAACATTCTCTCATTACACAGACCGCTTGGTGGAGTCTCTGGTAGACAGACACCACAGCAGCCTCTAACATCTTTGGCACCTTCTTCATAATGGGGGCAAAACATCCCCTACGTCTTTTTCTCTCTCGCTGTTTTTTCACATGGCATCACAACATGTACATTCTTACCTAAATTTTCCACGGAGCAGTTAGAAATGCTGCCACTAGACTACAGGTCAACACATGATGCTGTTGTTCTGCTTTAGGGCCCAGATTTTTACATGAAGTGGAGACTGAATACAGTACCAAAAATAGCTAATTTACAAAAGTAATAAAAAATGTCAAGAAATATTACTAGAACTTAATACTTAATTTTTTGTAATTGTTTTGTACTTTAGAACCAAAGTACAAAGTCCTAAACAAATACTGTATATGGAGACTCCTGAGAAAAATTTCCTTAATTTTGTATAAAAGCGAATAGAATCTTTTCTTGAAGTGTATTTGAAAACTTAAAAGTATATTTTCAAAATATGTACTTCCATATACCATATTCATTCAATAAAATGGCACTTAAGTATATTTAAAGAGACTTTTGTTTTTTAATACTATTTGTTTAGTTAATATTACTTTTAAAGTTAATATGGTAACACACTATTATAGGGACCAATTTTCACTATTAACTAGTTGCTTATTAGCATGCCTATAATTATCATATTGACTGTTTATTTGTACTTATAAAGCACATATTCTGAATTACCATGTTCTACATCTCTAATCCTACTCAATACCTAAATTTAACAACTGCTTTACTAGCTATTAATAAGCAGCAAATTAGGAGTTTGAGGCAAAAGTTGTAGTTAATGGTTTGCTAATAGCGAGAACGGACTTTTAAAATAAAGTGTGAGTGTTAATATATTTTACATGTACTAAATTGCAACTTCATTGATACAAATGTGTAAACAAAAATGTATTTAAATACTTGGCATACAAGTTTCAATATAAATTGCATTAAAGCAAATTTTGCAGTTCAACATTCTTTAAACATTTTTCAAAGACAATACAAGTAATTCACAAGTTACATTTTATTATTTGAATTTAGCACTGCTTTTAAAGGGATAGTTCACTCAAAAATAATTTACTCACCCTCAAGCTATCCTAGGCATATATTACTTTCTTTTTTTATTTTTTTAGACGAATCCAATCGGAGTCATATTTAAAAACTTCCTGGCTCTTCCAAGCTTTATAATGGCAGTGCGTGGGTGTTACTTTTCAATAGTCCAAAAGAAGTCCGATAAAGCGCATCCATCCATAATAAAAAAGTGCTTTACATGGCTCCAGGGGGTGAATAAAGTGAAGTGGCGTGTGGCCAAGTATGGTGACCCATACTCGGAATCTCTTGTGCTCTGCATTTAACCCATCCAAGTGCACACACACAGTAGTGAACACACACACCCGGAGCAGTGGGCAGCCATATTGCTGCGGCGCCCGGGGAGCAGTTGGGGGTTCGGTGCCTTGCTCAAGGGTCTCACCTCAGTCGTGGTATTGAGGGTGGAAGAGAGTGCTGGTTATTCACTCCACCCACCGACAATTCCTGCCGGACCTGTGACTCGAACCCACAACCTTTGGGTTACAAGTCCGACTCTCTATCCATTAGGCCACGACTGCCCCAAAAGGCCTCCTGTAGCAAATCGATGCGTTTTTGTAAAAAGAAATGTCCATATTTAAAACTTTATAAACAGTAATCTCAAGCTTCCACTAACGTCTAATGTATTCCACTAACGTATTCGTCTGACAGAAGAAAGTCATGCACACCTAGGAAGGCTTGAGGGTGAGTAAATCATGGGGTAATTTTCAAATTTGGGTGAACTATCCCTTTAAGCCTTGATCATGATCATAATCAAATCCACCGATTTAGCCATTTTATAGATGCTAAGAGCTTTGTTAGTTAATACAGCTGTTTCCTAGACTAATTGCAATTCCAAAGGATCTTCATTTACCTTAAAGGAATGCTCATGAAAAAAAATAATGATTATAAAATGTCATTTGCTTGCCTGAAAACAAACAAAGAGAAACAAGGGAGGGATTAAAGTCAATACCTATTCAAAATTCAGACCAAAATCCTGTAGCAGAATAAAAAATTGATTTAATGCCTAGATTGGTGAGCAAGATGAGTTCGTATTAAAAATTGTTAAGCTCTTTTACCTTTAGAGAAAGTATTTGGAGGCTGGAGATGTGATTTACCACATGTCTTAACTTGAAATTGTAAATCAATCATATCTCTAGAGGTGAGGAGACCTATTTTTCACACTTGTATAATGATGTATGAATCATCAAAACATAACTGAACATATGACTTTATCTCATCTTTTTTCCACCTTGCTTTCATGCATTCATGTGATCATCTACATACTATAGCAAACACTAGACTCTCAGGGCTGAGATATTTGCGGCCTCCCGTCTGTTCTCTGGCTGGAATATTGTAGGATTGTGTTTCAGTGACTAGTCCTTCCCTCTTTGTCATATTGACCCTATTGAGCCTGTTACTCTTGCCTAACCAACAACCCAGAGGAAACCATTATTTCTCAGATGTCACTCTTTAACATATAATGAGATTTAATTTTCAGTTATGCATTATATTTGCCTCAGATTATACTTGATGCTACACATTTATTTATTTTAATTGTGACTTTATCTCTCAAAATAATGTGGCTTTATTATTTTTTTCTTTAGGTGTTTTTAAAGATATTTCTTTAGTGATTTTATGGTTACTGAATAAAATTACATTCATCCATTAAAGACTGTATATAATTTGTTACGAGGTCATAGAATATGGTTGAAATTTGACCTTTATGGGGTCTTCACTTTAAAATGCATATTTAGGGCCGGTCAATAAAATATATACAAAGTGCCTTCAGGCACTGCTTGCAAATAAGATTCCCTTCTTTCCTATAATGGCCCACAGGGTCTATTTTTGTTATTCAATAAAAAGACTCTATGAGTGACTTGTTTTTATGGGTAATTGCTTGTTTGACATTGTATTTTACCATTTTTTCCCTGTCTGAAACCACCCTCTTTGCCCTTGGACTAAACACTGATAAATATTGATTTTTACTGAGGTGTGTGACAAACTATCGATTTCTCATGCGTTGGCCAATAAAGACCATCAAGGTAAACAGTAATCAGCAAAACTTGCCAAAAAAGTGCCAGCTGATCTTTTCATGCCATTATTTGTTCTTTCCTTTTTCGCTTGCTGGTTAAACGGAAAGCCAACGTGAGTTCGCTCAGAGGATTGTGGCATTGAAAGAGCCTCTTATACACATTTTAGTGACCTATTAAGAGCCTTATGGAGCCTGTCCACATGCCCGTAATCTCAGATATCCTCTTAAAAATGGAATTGATTGAATTCATTGATCTTTTCAGAAGCTGGAAGACACAGTCGTGTAATTATCTCATATAAATCTCCGTCGTCTCCACAGAAGTACTGATAACTGATGAAGTTGAGGTAACATTGTTCAGATTAACGTTTTTGGGTGACCTAAAATTCCATTTATATTATTCAGAAATAAAAGAAAATGTCTAACATTTGCAGATAGTCTGTAACTGTGCGATGCCTGGGGCTTTGAAAGAGCAATTCAGGGTCAACAGCGTCTACTAAGTCAAATCTGTTAAAACACAGATTCAGTTCATTTTGCTCGCCCTACATTTCCATGGTGTATGACAGGCCACCCTGAGAGCTGAAGGCAATGATTCATTTCCCAGAATTCCTTTAGGTTGCTCTGTAGTTTGCTCTCAAGTTTCCTTGTGGTTTGCACCATACGTGATCAAAGATGTTAACCCCTTCTGTACATGGCATTGCCACTTTATCTGCCTTTGTAAATTGTTTCTTATTTGTGGCACTTGCT
Organism: Sinocyclocheilus rhinocerous; assembly: GCF_001515625.1. Taxonomy (NCBI): domain Eukaryota; kingdom Metazoa; phylum Chordata; class Actinopteri; order Cypriniformes; family Cyprinidae; genus Sinocyclocheilus; species Sinocyclocheilus rhinocerous. The sequence goes on along the minus strand of NW_015640445.1, from coordinate 1,263,514 downwards.
AAGGTGTCATCATATACAGACATAAAGGATCCAACTTATGATCTTCACCTGGTGTACAATTAAACATAGAGAGAAAAAAGCACATAGAAAGTCCATTGTAGAGACTTGGGAATAGACTCTTTTGACTTGGACCTAAAGCAACCACCAAAACACTTTAGCAGCCAGATCGTAACATGCACACAAACACAGAACAAATTATCAATTGTACAGCAATATACAAACCCCGTGACATTATGATGATTTTTGCATGCAAGCACCACTCAAAATAAATTTAAAGACATCTAGTTCTTGGCACACATATATTTTTAACTGCAGCAGATTTAGTGTTTAGCTTTTAGCAAAAGCAAATTTAGCATGTAATTTATATAGGCAAATCAAATGTTTGAGACTTAGGGACAGACTGAATTGAGCTAGTAGTAAGTAACCCATGTAATGTCCAATACAGTTTTTCACCGTATATAGTAGGGGAATTTACCGTTAACCATTTAACAGGATTTTATTGTAGCATTTTTACAGTCTTTTACCGTTAAATTCACGGTCATTTTTTACAGTGTAGAAGCCACTCAAAACAGTAGCAATAACCACTTATATCATGTTAACAATCACTCAGAAGACCTTAGCAATTGTATATAAACATGCTAACATCCATTCATGCCCAAGTATACTTCAGTTTTGACGCAAATGTTTATAAGTGCATGCATACAGCCAACAGTAGTCCAGTGTCTGCGCTATTTCTTTCCAGAAGTTATGGGAGTTAAAAATATATTTGTACTCGTTTAAATTGGATTTTTGTGTATCTTTTAACTGACTTAAACTGACACAAGCACTCATCAAAATGGTAATTGTTACGTCTACAGTAGTTTGTTGTTGTTTCGTTTCTTCCTTTTTTTTTGTATGTGAAACGACAGTGTTGCCATCTTGTGGACAATAAATGAGAAAACTTTTTTCTTTTTTTTTTGACTGCTTTTAGCAAAGCACAGTTAGAAAAATTGGGCTGTACTCTTGCACTGTGTTAATGACAATACAGTCATGCGCACCGTTGCACTAGTGAAATGGATATTATATAATAGATGCTTTTTTGAACATTTTAGCAATTTAAAAATATTAAAAAATGATTTTTTACACGGCACCCCTGCTCTCGACAGACGGCACCCCGGTTGGGAAACACTGCACTAGTGTATGTAAAAACTGAAGTTTACATGCTAAAAGCCATTTAGAACGTATGAGTAATTGCACAGCAACATGCTAACACTGTTATATTTTGATGAACTTTGTATTGAAAGCACTAATAATAAAAAAAAAAGTTACTCTCAAACATTATATTCAACTGCGGTAGACTTGGCATTTAGCTTTTAGCAGCAGCAAATTTCACAAGTACATTCTGTTGGCAAATAAGTTTCCAATGTGTCCATTTCATTAAATTCCTACCCCATTCCCATTCTCAGGATTTCTCATCCTGCCTGTATTTTTGTGTGTGTATTTGTGTTTATGTCTGTGTGAGTTTGGTGACCCTAAAGCAGCTGTGCACCTTGGATTACAGCCTGGCCATTACTCAGCTGTGCCCTTGGATTAGGATTGGACATTACTCATAAATGGAATTTACATGACAGTGAAACTCACAGGCGGCTTAAGTGCCACCACTGTTTACGCTCGGACAGAAAGTCAGATTCCCTCCCTCTGACAGATGGCCTCTTGACCAAAACGTGCAGTGTTTGGAATAAGCTCAGGGGCAGTGGAGGTGTTTGACACTATAGAGCGAAACAGTGCCCACCCACTTTTTCAACAGTCTTGGTTCCGGAAGTACTTTTCCAATCCATTTTTCCCAAAAGGATTTCAGAACAGCGTTATAGGCCATGGACCAAAATAACCAGCTATGAGGTGAATCACAACATTATAAACTTTGATTTGAAACAACAAATGAGTTGAAAATCATACAAAAAGACAAACTTACTGTTTACTTGATGGCTTGAGTGAGAAAAAGAACTACAATCCCAAAATGCACGCCTAATGACATAAATTAAAAATGGTGGAGATGTTGCGATATATACAGAAATAATGTATTTCACATGCAATATTTGGGCTAATGGCTTTACAAAAGCTTATACCATTGATTACCAACTTCATAGCTCACAGTAAGCTTGTCTTTAAAGGTCTATAAGTTATCATTAAAAAATAAATTCAGCTAAGGAGAAAATTAATGAGATTTCAAGAATTTTTCTGGAACTTTCTGGAACCTGACTGTTGGATTCTACATGTGAGACAAGGATATTTTGAGTCTGAGAGACCTGCTGAAGATTTACATAAATGGGAGCTGAAAACAGCAAGCCGATAGCTTCGGCCTGGTTGTAATTAAGAGGCTCTTGATTGTTAGATTTCGAGGTTGAAAGTCTGAGAGAAGTCTTGATGGGCAGCAGCAGATTTAGCATTTAAAAGTAAACAGAGAGTGAAAAGGACCAGCTGCTAGTTAGAATTAGCCTTGCGATCAGCCTGCAAGTACTTAGCGAGAAACACACACCTACACACACAAACACACGCAGAGGGGAGGAAAGTGTGTCCTGACCCCTCCTGACCCCAGATACAAAGCCTGTGAGGCCCTGAAGGCACAGAAATAATTGCTGCCCACAAACCCTTATACTTTATATGTCATGAAGAAACCTTACGCTGGTATAAGATCCTGAGTGGAGGGCGAGAAATGGATTCATTTCAACATTGTAAATAAATCTGACACCAAGCTTTCAAACGTGAATCATATAAACAGGTGAATTTATAAATCTCTTCACCGATGTATAACGGGAAACATTGTTCTCCGCCGTCGTTCCTAATGTGTTTACCTTGAAACCTCAGGATCGGAGTGCTACATTCATTGAACACAGAAAATTACCCTCTTGTTGTGTACACATTTGGTATCGCACGCAAGAATCTAAGAAAAAACATTATCTCCGCTCTTCCTATTTCATTCCCATGAAATGGGATTGAAATCGCACACTTGTGTGATTAGGAGACTAAAGAAAAAAAAACGAGGATCTTATCTAGGAAATATCTGTTTTGTTTTCTAGTCACTAAATCACACTGTTCCATTAGATAAGGAGGTAAAGGATTCGAGCCAGGCTAGAAACACTTTGCTCAGACTGAACGAGACTTTTTGCCGTGCAAATTATGTCGGAGTAGGGGAATTATTTAGCAAGCCGCAATCAATAGTGGTTAAGATGCTGAGAGGCTGTCTCTGAATGAGGGGACAGGTAGACATCAATAGCGGTGTAATGGTCTGCACAGCATGGGATATACACAAATGTCATGGCAGTGGACTATGACGTCACACGATCAATACGCCACCGTACAGAATCCAGAAGATACAATCTGTTTGACTGCTGGTGGCAATAAACTGAAGATTAACCTTTTCATCCAAACAGAGTCCTCAAGAACATTAAAGGGCATGTTCTGCTTTGTGCTAATTAACAGTGAAGTTGTCACATTTTTTTAAATTCAGTGTAAAAAGCTGAAAACTTGGTTAAATGCACTTTTACGAGGTCATTCTGTTCTAAATCCTGGTGAGTGGCCTATGTAGACAACATTTTGAGGGACCATAAGTCTTGACATAAAAGCTGGCCCAAAGTTTGGAGTATGTAGCATTTTAACATAATTTTAGGGCTTTCATGGAACTTTCCCATGCCAGAATGTATTGTGACAAGCTCAGTGATAAAAATAAATCTAAAATGTTGAAGTATCAATAAAATTAATTAAATTGTATTAATTAAATACGGAAAATTGTATCCAGTATATTAATCATGTTAATATTAAGCTTAAGAAATAACTCCAAGTAAATAAAAAATAAAAAGTAGATAATAAGAATTTCCATGTGCCACAGATTTAGCATTTAGCAGCAGCAGTAGATTAAATATCCTTTATTACCTGTATTTCACTTAAAGGGATAGTTCACCCAAAAATGAAAATTCTGTCATTAATTACTCACCCTCATGTCGTTCCAAACCCGTAAGACCTTCATTCATAGACATAGACAGCAACGCAACTGTAATGTTCCCAGGTCCAGAAACGTAGTAAGGACATCGGTAAAACAGTCCATGTGACATCAGTGGCTAAACTTCAGTTTTGAGATGCTACGAGAATACTTTTTGAGTGCAAAGAAAACAAAAATAACAATTTATTCAACAATTCTTCTCCCCTGAGTTACGTCTTCTGCCATTTTAGAGTATCACAACACATACACACAATTTCCCCTAAGCATAAACAACGCTGATTACGAAGATTACGTTAATGCGCACGCTTTCTCCTCCGAACGTAAATAACGCTGATTACGAAGATTACGTTCATGTGCGCGCTTTCTCCTCCGAATGTAAACAACGCTGATTACGTAGATTACGCTCTTGGGTACTCTAAATATCTTAATTTGTGTTCTGAAGATGAACGAAGGTCTTACGGGTTTGGAACAACATGAGGGTGAGTAATTAATGACAGAATTTTCATTTTGGGGTGAACTAGCCCTTTAATACAGACAAGTATAAATAAAATGGGTAATTTCAACCAATATTTAAGTATATTGTTACGCATATTATCATATTGTGGTATTAGCCAATTGCGACTTGAGTTTCCGAGTCAGATTGCTATTTGCAATGTGTTTCAAATCAATTACTTATGAGGTTACATGACCAGCAGAATGATCTCCATGTAAGCAGTTCATTCAGTTTTGGAACAGAGCTAGTACTTATCAAATAAGGTAAAAGGTAAAAAATGGAAGTTTGCATGCATTGAAAAGAAGAAATAATCTTAAAAAAAGCTGCCAAACTGATAAAGCCCAAAGGGAGACCAGTTCATAGAGGCAGCAACCAGTGCAGAAAAGTGATCGATTATTTAGGAATGTCCGGCTCTGGCTTTTGTGAACAGCAGAACAAGAGGTCTTTTCTCCCTCAGCAGTCATTCACCTTTGATCTGCTCTCTCTCTCTCTCTCTTGCTGAAAGGCTGTGACCTATAGAAGTCCACCTCTGGCCTTACCCACTTCTCTTAGTCCGTGCCTCCTACACACACACACACAGACACACACACACACACACACACACACACACACACATGCATGCCAAGTTAAAGGAACAATTCACCTAAAAGGATTCGAAATTCACCCACCCTTATAGATTTGGAACAGATTTGCATTTCTGGGTGAACTAAACCTTTAAAGCTAAAGCTAAATTAAACCTTTAAAGCAACAGCCTCACTCTCACTATAAGCACTCAGATAGAAATTATGGTAAAGAGGGAGAAAGTGTGAGAAAGCGAAAGACTGTGATAGGTGTAATAGTTGTTGCTCTTCCTTTGCATGGTTTGCTGTGTGTGTTGACAGAGCGCAACCAATGTCACCACCACTTAGCATATTTTGTTAAGTTAATACAGCCGAAGTCTTGTTTTTCTTCTGGGAAACACCATGGTCTTGTAAATGCTCATTGACTCACAGACACATCGTCTTAAAACAGCTACACACCAGGACTAAGCAAAATTTGAAATTTAAGAATGCATTCTCTAATGATTCATGAGTTTGATTTTGATTTAACTGAAATGGCCACAACACACAAGTTGAATTCCAATTTGAATTGGAATGACACAACAGTGACACAACTAAGGTTTTAAACGATGTTTTGTAACAATACAAGTTTTATTATATATATATTTTTTGTTCCATTTGGTTCCAAGTGGGTCAGGCCAGAGTTTGGGGCAATTGCATACATTCATATTCAAACATTGTTTACTTTCTGTTTGCTACCTTTCTTCAAATTCCAGATTCAAATTTCAAATGCATTCTGAATTCATTCATGGTGCATATACACATTCTTAATTTAGAGAGATAAATCTGTGCAGACCTGAGCATATAATAAGTGCAGTGTTTTTCTTCTTGAGGCCAAGATGAACAGATTTTACCTGCAGGCACAGAGAATTGCCAAGGGCAGAAAACTTTGAGCTTTATAGAGAAAGCATAATAAAAAGAGAAATGTAGAAGTGTGTCATTATAGTAAATTTCAAGTTTGTGTAAGTTTTTAAATTAGTTAACTTAAAACTAGTGGATTTGTGCTCAACTTTCTTTCAGCAGTACATAGTTTCAGCCTTATTAAACTACTCATTGTTTTTGGAATCTGGCTTGTTCCAAATACTAGCATCTGCACTGCATTTGCAGTTACAGCAGTGGTCTTGTATTACTGCTCCAGAGTTCCCATTGGCCTTTGAGGTTTAGTCTTAACACTTGATCTGCTTAGGCACTTAACCCTTACATAACATATTCATACTGTATACAACATGCTGTAAAGTTTAATGCGCAATGCCATCCCTCTAAGTGTTACAAACATGACCCAATTACATTCAACGTCATGTCTCAAAAAAAGAATAAGAATAAGAATAAGAATGATAGATAGATATATATATATATATATATATATATATAGATAGATAGATAGATAG
>NW_015640445.1:1248139-1256872 GCF_001515625.1 Sinocyclocheilus rhinocerous | reverse complement strand
TAGATAGATAGATAGATAGATAGATAGATAGATGATAGATGGATAGATAGATAGATAGATAGACACAGACAGACAGAAAACTTTACTTCACATTTAACCTAATTGCTCACCTAACTCTACATTCAGCTTCACCCCTCTCCAAATCTCACTTTAATTTGAACCAAATTCTCACATTTACAATGAAATTTTCCACAAACTTTTTTTAATGCAACGTAATTTTGTCACTAAAAGTTACTTTATATTCAGCCTCATTTCTCACTAAACTTTATTTTGCAATCGACATACTTTCTTACCAAAGTCTACATTCATCCTAATTCCTAACTAATCCCAAACTTTACTTTACCTTCATCCAATTTCTCACCTAAATTTACATTCAGTGCCATTTCTCACCAAACTTTTTAAAATTCAATGTAATTTCTCACAACAAGTTACATTAGACTCATCCTAATTTCTAACCAAACTTTACATTCAGCCTCACTTTTCCCCAAACATCATACTTTCATCCAATTTCTCACCTAAATTTACATTCAATGTATTTCTCACCAAACCTTTTAAAATTCAATGTAATTTCTCACTAAAGGTTACTTTACATTCAGCCAAATTTCTCAAACTTTGCACTCATACTAGTAATTTCTCACCAATTTTTTATTTTTTTTTACATTCAACCTTATTTCTCACCAAAAGTTACTTTACATTTGACGGAATTTTTCACCAAAGTCTACATTCATCCTAATTCTTCACCACACTTCAATGCAATTCTGCATGTTACTTTACATTCAACATAATTTCTCACCAAACTTTAAATTACATCCACTCCAATCTCTCACCAAACTTTACATGTAACCTAACCTCTCACCAAACTTGATTGACCCTTACTGCCTTTACACTTGACACTTTATTGCATGTGAAATGAGCAATTGTGAGAGGAGAAACCAACTTTTTACAACCAAAAGTTACAACCCAATGTTACTACTTTGTCTCAGTTCATATTAGACAGTTGCTTTACTTTATGATTGATAGAGTGTAGTCATAAAAGAGTTATGCTATGAATTCATAATAGAGGCTATAAATTGTGGACTCTCAGAGTTGTGTATTGAGTCCAAACAGATGATGCAAAGAGCTAGACATGTGTAGAGCACTAAATAAACAGAAGAGGTTATTTGTGAGAAGGACAGCAGGTTTAAAGGGTGTGTGCAGTTCTGGGCTGCTTGGGCTGCTTATTCCAGTCAGGGAAGGATGAGAGTGCCCAGCCCCTCACACACAAACACACACTCACACACATGCCAGCTGCTCCTTCACAACCCACAACAGCTGCTGCACGCCACCGCCCAGCAAGAGCCAGAGAGATAGAGGCTAATACTGAGAAGAGAGAGAGAAAAAAGCAAACTAAAGAGAGGAGGTGGTGCATTGTGTGTCTGGAGATTCCCTGAGAAGTGCATTCATGAGTTCATCTCAAGTTAAGATGCTTTGTATGGTGCACATGGGATGGCTATAATTATAGGCCTGGGAAAAAGACGGCCCTCTACCTTCTGTCAGAGAACTCACTGTCACCAAAATCTTCAGCAGTGGCAATCATTAGCAAAATACAGAAAACTGTATAGGCATGGTGTTCCTTAAAACCCAGGAAATGCCTATAATGAACAGTTCACCTAAAAATAATAATTTTGACTTTATTAATTTACCCTCATGCTATTCAAATCTTTTTTTTCCTTCATAAGAAACACATTTTTTGGGGAATATCCTGGTTATTCTTTTCCATATAAACAAAGTTAATAAAGACTGGGACTGTCAATCTCCAAAAATAACAAAAAAGTATCATAAAAAGTGGTCTAAATGATTCATGAACTATATTTCAAAACTTCTGAAGCCATATGATTTGGTTTATGTGAGCAACGCAGACAAAAATTTAAATAGTTATTCACTGAAAATCTGTCCTTCCAAAATGTTGGCAAGTTAAAGAGAAAAGAATAGTAGCAATGTTGATTTGGATCATCTTAAAGGAATAGTTCACCCTAAAATGAAAATTCTGTCATTAATTACTCACCCTCATGTCGTCCCAAACCCGTAAGACCTTCGTTCATCTTTTGAACACAAATTAAGATGTTTTTGATGAAATCTGAGAGCTTTCTGACCCTGCACAGACAGCAACGCAACTGACAAGTTCAAGGCCCAGAAAGGTAGTAAGGATATTCTTAAAATAATCCATGTGACATCAGTGGTTCAACTGTAATGTTATTAAGCTATGAGAATAAGTTTGTGCACAAGGAAAACAAAAATAACGACTTTAATCAACAAAAAGTTTTCAACACATGTTCACAAGTTTAACACGACAATTAACAAAACCAGTCTGATTGATCCAGTTTTACGAGTGACTCAATAATTAGCATGTAATAGTTAAAAGCTAAAAGGAGTAAAAGTTAAAAGGAGGAGATTTTCATTATGAATTCTGATTTACATTTTGGTATGTTCTCCATAAAAAAACTACCATATGGCTTCAGAGTATGAAGTAAGCATTATATTGAATGCATTTATGACAGTTTAATTGTACTTTTGAGTCCTTCTTGAAAGTTGAAATCATCATTTTCCATTCACTGGAAAAAGACAAATCATTACTCAGAATTTCTAATTGTGAGTTTTTTTGGAAACAAAAACATAATATGGGTTGGAACGACTTGAGAGTGAATAAATTATGGCAGATTTTTCACTTTAAATCTCCATATGTGAGAGGAAAAAAATAGGATTTTTATCTCAGGAGATTTAAATGCGTTTCTCTGTTATTTTAAACTGAATTGTCAACTTTTGATCTTTCTTTACCAAAATGCACCACATTACAGTTATAAAATTTCATGTTGACTTTGAAGCGATCTCTTTTGTGATTTTTCTCACCTACAGGCCCATAAAGGTCCAAAAAACTGAAGGCCATTAGCGAGGTACAGCAATCACAAGTTCAGAAGGGGAACAAATAAGAATAATTAGTTAATTAGCGAAGAGCAGCCTGTGGGCTTTTTGAGAGCAATACTGTAGACCTCCATTAACTGTCACGTTCTCAAGGACATCAACACACATTCCCACTCACAGGCACAACAAATTACTCACAACAGCCTCCCACTTAAGAATATGCAAAGACCCGCACACGCATTCACAAAAGCAGCCAGGCCACGCGTGTCTGTGGAGTGTTGAACATGCGTCGCGGGACTTGTTTTTTGTGTTGCATTTAGCTCCAGGCCATTAGAGTTAAGTGTGAGTGCTGAAAGAATGGAGCGACTCGATCCCTCAATGCTGCACTGCAGCTTTATTGAGTCCTGCGAAGGACACACATACACACACATATACATATCCCTATAGAGCACAGGTTCGAATAGAGCGAAGAGCAGCAGGGTGGTAAACAAGACTCCCAAACCACTGACCGCAGTGCTAATACACCATTAGCTCACTTCGTAATGCACACTCACCATCAGACTATATAATTCATTCTTTATTTATGTTTCATATAATATATTCATATAATTATTATATGAAGTGGCAATTAATTTTAAGCTTCGCATTTAAATTAAATTAAACATATATAAATATAGATTTAATGACAATGTCTTAAACTGTCTGCAATCAAGAGATAGAGATTTCATTATGAATTCAAACATTTCTCATAATTTCCCCACCCCCAAAACTTCAAAAGTGTGGGGCCAGACATTTTTTTTCCTCATATTTTAGGAAGTCTTCTATATCCTGATTAGAAGAAAAAGAAAAAGAAAAACAGTAAAATTACTCACTCTACTTCTACTTCCAATCCTTCAGAAATCATTCTGATATGCTGATTTACTACTCAAGAAATATTTCTTGTGATTTTTAATGTTGAAAACAGTAAACAGCTGTGCTGCTTAACATTTTCTGTGGAAACCATAAAACATAAAAAAATTTATTTGATTTTTTTCTAACAATGTAAAAGTCTTTACTTTCACTTTTGATCAATTTAATGCATCCTTGCTGATTAAAATAAATAAATAAATAAATAAAAACAATAAATACATAAATAAATAAATATAAACTGACCTCAAACTTTTGAAGGGTTGTGTATAATATATTTTAAATTAATAATATATAAATATTATGTGCAGCTTACTTCAGACTAATGTGATACTTCAGTGGAACATATAACACAGGGAAATAGCCCTCACTTTTATTAAAACAAACAAGAATGGAAAGAAAAATGATGACAGCCAAGTCATGTTGTGGGGAAAAAAAATGCTGATAAAACAAAATATGGGCATTATTCTTCATTTTCTTTCCATTGCTGTATGTTTTCACATCCCTGTAGTACAGTTCCGACAGTGAGCTAAAAGAGTCACATTGTCTCGACTGAAGATGTATTGAATATCTAGTCATGCTGGTCTGAAGAATGAGCTCACCGTTGTGATGATGATACAACATGAGTTCTGAATGCTTCACACATTACAGCATCATGCTTAACATATTGCCGGAGGCCAAATATGAACGTAAAATAATTTATCAGCCACACTGAACTTCTCACGGTAAGGCATCATGCACCTACTTCTTTATTCTTTTTATTTATTTGTTTTTTCCTTGGTACCCCAAGCCAGATAACTCCTTACCAAAGTTGAATGAATGAATGAATGAATGAATGAATGACATGTCTGCCAATGATCACCATGGTATTTGTTCTTTGGAAAATGCATATAAGACAATCTGAACATCTCCTTTTGTGTTCCACAGTGGGGGAAAAAAAATAAAACAATTGAGAGTTTTCAGTTGATATCAGATGATCTGCAGAAGATGACAATTATGCTGCCATGTTTTTATTTAAATAATTATCAAACAAATGATCAAATATACCAATATTTGTTGCATTAACTTGGCTTCACAATCTAAGTGGGGATGTGTGAATTCACATGACACTTTTAGGTGGGTGTGTGCTTAATAAAACAACTTGGCATATTGTCGGAGTAGAGGGAATGTCCCCCCTCACACCCTGTTTGGACACGCTTCTCTCAGCTGTTGTTCCCTAAACAGAGCTATGGGAGACTGAGCTTGTTTGCTATTTCTTTTTTTATTTGAATTGGCCACAGCTGAGAACATGAAGAAGAGGAACTCAACTGCTGTCGATGAGATCCCTTGTAGACTTTGGGGAGCATGTTAGCAAGCAGAAAAAGCAAAACTGTATATGTGTGTGAAGGAGAGATAGGGATGACAAGAGATAGATGCAGAGGAGAAAAAGAGCAAGTGTGCAAAGGAAGATAGGGCTAACCTCTTTAATCAGCTGTTTCCGACCACAGGAAGCACCTGCAATCCATCTCCAATGGTTGGGCTGGGACCGCTACAGGCTTCAGAGAGACAGCCTCGTTTCTGAGAGAATTTTTAATTAATTGATTCATTGACTGATTGTAGCAGGCTGTATTTGTCACTGGATGTAATGTCTGAGTAACGCTAGTGGCAATGTCAAAGTTGGATACAACTTTGATAGTGGCACTCGCCAAGCGCTTCATGCCTGTGGAGAGCAGGTCAAAGGCAAGTAAAAGTGACAAGACTGAGAATAAGCAAAGGAAATGTAGAAAAGGTAGAGCTGAGGTGGGAAGAAGACGTGTTTATGGTAATGCTTACATTTGTGACCATGGACCACAAAACCAGTCTTAAGTGTCAATTTTTTTAAATTGAGATTTATACATCATCTGAAAGCTGAATAAATAAGCTTTCCATTGATGTATGGTTTGTTGGGATAAGACAATATTTGGTCGAGATACAACTATTCGAAAATCTGGAATCTGAGGGTGCAAAAAAATAAATATAAATTGAGAAAATAGCCTTTAAAGTTATCCAAATGAAGTCCTTAGCAATGCATTTTACTAATCAAAAATTAAGTTTTGATATATTTACGGTAGGAAATTTGCTAAATATCTTCATGTAACATAATCTTTTTTTCGTTAATATCCTAATGATTTTTGGCATAAAAGAAAAATCTATAATTTTGACCCATACAATGTATTTTTGACTATTGCTACAAATAGCTGCAAATAACTATTGTTACCCGTGCAACTTAAGACTGGTTTTGTGGTCCAGGGCCACATTTATTGCTTTGTATTGAGAAGAAACATTCTATGTGGACAATGACATGCATGACATTAATTATTCTGGACTTCCAAATATGACAATCATCTTGCAAAGGACCACCTTTCAAAAAAAAATATAAATTTTTATGCATATATACATATATGTATATACACACATACACAGACAGAAATATCCACATACATGCATATACACACCAGTGTTTGAAGGTTTGGGGTCAGCAAGATTATTATTATTATTTTTTAATTAATAATTTTATTCCTAAAGGAGGCATTCAATTGATCAAAAGTGACAGTAAAGGCCTACATTGTTAAAAAAAAAATCTATTTCAAATAAATGCTGTTTTTGTTTGAACTTTCTAGTCATCAAAGTCAAATCCTGAAATCCTGAAAATAAAATAAAATTAAATTTGAAATTAAATTATAAAAAAAAAATAATAATAAAAAAAAAAAATAATAAATCATAGTTTCCACAAAAAATATTAAGCAGCACACTGAAGACTAAACTAATAGCTGAGAATTCAGCTTTCAATGAAACTGTCACTTTTGGTCAATTGAATGTGTCCTCGCTAAATAAAGTATGAATTTCTTACTGACCAAACTCTTGAACAGTAAAATGTGTATAGACTAAAATAGTAGCTTATTAATAGAATAGAATATTTAAGTTTTTTTAAAATAAATATTTATAGGTGAATGTAGAACACTGATATGCCTAAAAATGTTATAAATATGTTATAAAAAAAAAGTATGTTATGTTATAAAAATGGATTTACTCTGACCCCCAGGCACACACTTTCGGCCCCCTGGGGGTCCTTGTACTCCAGTGTGAAAACCCCTGCTCTAGGCATTATGAGGCCTTGCTGTATATGTAAGGTGATCTAATCCGTTCTTGTCTGAAACTATAAAAGTAGAGCCAGCAGGTCTACCTAAAACCTCATAAAAAACACAGAGGATTAACAAACGCAACATCCATCAAAGATAAGCCTGAGATGGTGATGTGCTCTGTAACAGTTACTACAACCTTCTACCCCTTCGATGCAGTGCTCTATTTACTCACCATCTAAAAGATAGGAGAAACATCTCCTCAAAATCCCCTTTGACATGAGTATTTACATATCTACACTCTTAGACAAAAACACAGGCCTCCTATTTGCCAGGAGATGAAAGGAATTGCAGACACAGAGTGATTCCTGACACAGGAACCTCTGACAACCATCAGTATCCATAATTCCAAACCTAAGGACCAGACATTGATCAAGCAATACTCATGATTCGTGGGGTGAAAAGGCATATGAGGGCAAGTCTTGTAGAAGTACAGGGCCTGTGATTTAATTTGAGGGCAAATCTAACTCAACATTATCAGTCCCATCAACCTTTGCCTGGTCTCTTACTCATAATTGTTGAAGCTAATGCTCTTTGAAACCTCACCAACACAAGCACAGGAGATCAACAAGCACGAAACTAAGCATATAGACTCCTGTGGAGTTTGGAGTCGTAGGATCACATCGGTTGGCTCTCGGTGCACCACAGCGTGTGTTTTTATCGTTGAGGCCATTAAAATCCCATCATCCACCATAATAACATGTCTGTTTTCTTATACATGGGTGACCCATCTATCTTCTAAATTTACCATGGACGCTGAATTTAGGAACGTTTAGACAAGTTGCAACCGGTTCCCTCTTAAGTTCCTGAGGAAAAATTTTATCCAAAACCAGGTTTAAAGACCAAGATGAGTATTTGAATGGCTCTGAGATGAAGTCTGTAATCTAAAGAGGGGAATAAGGTTTTTAACTTTAAAAAAAAGCAGTTCGTTTCATCAATTATGGCTGGATTACCAATTAGTTGCTTTATAACCGGTTCTATTGCAAGGGTTAATGAATGCCCAGTGGAGGAGGAATGTGAAAACCTTCCCCAGCTGCAGACCTAGAGGTCATAGGTCACAAAACATGTGACTGAACCCTCAGTGGGTGTTCTGATAGGTAAAGAGATGCGATAAAGTTTCACAGTTCTTGCACTGAGATGTAGTGTGCTATTACAACAGCATACTGAATCAGACAAGATGAGAACTTAGCTCTCAAACATAGCTAGTTCATAGAAATGTTTCAGTATGACAACTTTAACTATAATCAGAAGCTGCTGATACAACACTTAATATTAAAAGCTAAAGCTATGAATCAGAACAAAGTGGTAAAATAGCAGGTTGTAACAGCTAGCCGCTAATGCTAAGCATGGTGAATGGATAACCGTTTAGTTTAACACCCGAGTAAAGCTAAGTTCAGGCTATCTACAACGTTTAAAAGCATTATTACCCACCCTCAAATAACCTCTGGCACAGCCTGAAACCCGAGGCATGGTTTCAGCTGAGAAGAAAGTCAACTGAGCGATCTTAAACCTGAGGTAGCTTTCCTTTAAAAGAAATGTGTAGGGTGCCTGTAAACTAGGGTGACCATACGTCCTCTTTTCCCTGGACATGTCCTCTTTTTGGACCTAAAAAAATTTGTCCGGCCGGGATTTCTTAATCGCCCAAAATGTCCGGGATTCGGCTGTTTTCTTAATCCCGCTCCCACTGAATTTCTGACCATTGCCGCCTTCTCCCGCAATATGTGTTTCGCTCCCGCAATTTTCGTGTCCACTCCTTTAAACATTCTAATAT
>NW_015640445.1:1246457-1247143 GCF_001515625.1 Sinocyclocheilus rhinocerous | reverse complement strand
TTTCACTTTCGATTTCGCAATCACATGCTCTCTGTGTAAAGGGAGCACATCTTGCAAGATCAGATATTTGTCAGTGAGCTCAGGATCTGTTGAGCAGCAAATACTCCAGAATGGTCTTGTCAGTCATCTCTCCTTATTCTTGACCTGTGATCAGTCAGATGTGACTCCTGCAGCTCTTCTTGGATGCAGGGTTGCCAAGTCCGTGTTGTTTTCCACAGGATTGGGCTACTTTTAAACTGTTGCCATGGGTTTATTTTCCCAAGTGGGTTAAAGGTTTGAAATATTGCATAAATTCCATTTGACTGAAATGCCTGTATTGAAATATTTTGCATTCAATTTCAACCTGTGATAAAACTTTCATGGACTTTTTCATTAACTGTTCCCTCCTGGTGGAATGAAGCTGAGTTTAATCATTTTCAAGAAACGGCTGAAAATACATCTATTTCATCTTCATTTGACCCTCTAACTCTAACACTCTTTATTCTAATGCTAATTCTAATTTTATCTGCTTGTTTTTTTAATTAAATAAACTTGACCCTCTAACATTTGCACTCTCTATTCTATTTTTATTCTAACTACTTGTTTTATTTAAAAAAGAAAAGAGCCTTTAACACTAGCATTCTCTATTCTTTCTACTTGTTTTCTTTTTATTTATTATAAAAACAAAATGAGCAAACAAACAAAAA
>NW_015640445.1:1238837-1246408 GCF_001515625.1 Sinocyclocheilus rhinocerous | reverse complement strand
AGTCGAAAAAAGATTCGTTCATTTTGCTGAACGAGACTCAAAGGTCCGAGTCTGTAAAATGATCCGAACTTCCCATCAATGTTATGAAGGCATCCTGGTAGTGCGCTACATTAAAGGTGTCTGAACGTGAGAGATAATCCCTGATGAGATCGTCAGGTGAAAGGTCATCATCATGTGGATAATTTTATTTACGACTAAATTATAATTAATTCATTTTACTTATAGTTAGATTGGGCAGGCCTTCACAAAATGGCGTTTAATTACAACAAAAAAATGCCTTGACAAAAGGGCACTTTGGGCATCAAGGGGAAAGGGGCAGGTGTTCAAGCACCCATCGCACCCCCCTCTGCACGTGCCTGCTTCTAACACAAGCAGTATCTATTCTTTTTCTGTTCTATTGACTTGTTTTATTTTTATTTAAAAATGAGCCTCTAACACTAGCATTCCCTATTCTTTTTCTATTCTATCTACTTTCTTTTTATTTCTTCTAAAAAAAATAAAAAAAACAAACCTTGCTACGTATACCGTGTTAGGCGAAACCCTACCTCCTTCCCCCGCCCACGAACCCCGCCCCCCACTGTCCTCTTTTTGGAAAACTAAAATATGGTCACCCTACTGTAAACACAGCTGGTATTAACAGTAAGAATAAAAGAACATGACAATGCTGTGTGTTGTAACATGTCAGTGAATAAATGAGCTAGCTAAACACCACCAGCAACACCCTGGGCTTGTATTTATGAATTAGCATGTAGCTAAGCAACATGTAGCTACCTTCAGAGGTCCTATTATTTCCACCCAAAGAAGCCCATGAGCTCTTGTTAAAGTCCCTCAGCAAACAGACTCTCTCTTTCCTCTCAGTCCTCTGGAGGGTTAATAGGTAATCCTTCACTAAATGAGATTCAGGGGGTGTATGGCCTTATTCTCTCTCTCCATAGGGAGAGACCATAGAGGCCTCCTGTAGGAGTTGAGGATGGGGGGAGGGTCTTTCTATCCCTGTAACCTCCAAAAAAAAAGAAAAAAAAATCTTTGTGGAGAGAAAACCCAGCCAATTTAGTACCCGCCTCTGTTTATTCCAGAGGTTTGGAGGATTTAACCTGTCCTGATCAAAAACAGAAACGTCTTCTCTTACTGAACCCCTCACCCCCTTTTCTCTTCTCTTCAGCTCTTGTGTTTCAGAGAGAGTTGGGACTATTTTAAAGGGCCCCATGCTGTTTTATGAGTACTGTTTTGCTGGTTACTGGGGTCAGTGAAGGCAGTGATTTTATCCTCAAGTGAGTTCACACCTCTGCAAATTTTAAAAATCTAAATCCCGTCCTCTCTCATCAGGGGTTCAGCAGTTTTCTGTGCCCCTCTGTTTTTGGATGAGATCATTTAAAGCGGAGGTTCTCAAATGGTGGGTCGTGACCCAAAACAATGGATCACAGCAAAAATGAAATGAAATAAAACAAAACGAAACAAAATTAAATGAATAAAAAAATCAGTTCTCATTATATTCTATTTATGTTCAACTCCTTTCCACAGATGCCGTGTTTTTTCTGTATTCTTAATCCCACTATCCATAGTCCTTTCTTTCTTTCTTTCTTTCTTTCTTTCTTTCCGAACATATATAAGCATATTATCAATTATTGTCATGTTACATACGCATGTAGAAAGAAAGAAAGAAAGAAAGAAAATACATTTAGACACATAAATATGTATATATACACACATAAATATAAATATATATTAGGGGTGTAATGGTACACAAACATGAACAACAGACAACAGAGCCCAAACTTAAATTTAATTACTATGTATTTTTAAATATAATAATCAACACTCAACTTTTCAAAATTGTATGCAAACATGTAAATTGCACATAACACAGTTTAACTAACTTCTAAATGATAAAATTCCTATTTGTTGTTGAAATGTATTTACACAGTGGCTGCCATAACTTGTTTCATAACAGATTTATTTAAACATACATTAAATAACTAAGAAATCATATGAAATATAATAGTCTAATATTTCGTGAAATGCTCTTCTCTAGATATCATATCATTTCTCTAGCGAACGAGCTGTGGACACTGATGACTTGCCTGAGGTAAATGAAATGCTACGTGCCATTTTGTTTACAAGCTGTTTTATTGACATCTCTGAGGTTGAAACATTGATTGAGCGATTACATGAGGCATATATATATATATATATGTGCCAATAAGACTGTTGATTAGAAAAAATAAAAGCATTGGGCATTACAGAATTTACTGTATCAATTCATTTATATAAACTCTTTATTTTCATTGTAGAACCAAAACAAACCATCATAAACCGAAAATGACTAATGGAAAAACTGTGTGGTTTACCTTTCTCTCTGTCTACCTTGACTGATTAGGAATGCTGTTCTTTTATACAGCGTAAATAATGCTGTAATGAAACAGTTATTGTAATCTGATAAGACTGGCTTTCATTGTAAATCCCTTTGGCATGGCGAGCATTTACCGGTGAAGCAGCACACAAAGCCCATAATCTCCAGCTCATTATACCTGATTCTCCCCACACACACTAATGTGATGACAGTTAGGACTCTAATTATACAGGTATGAAAAAGAGAGAGATTTGTGTATGTGTGTGTACGTGCATGTGTGTGTCTGTGAAAACAACACCAGCTTAGTTTGTTATGACCGTAAACTAACATGCAGACTGAGGAAAGGTCAACTCATTTAGCTAAAAAAGCTCCAGCTGAAGGTTCATGATGGACATTTTTCACTGCAAAAAAAAAAAGAAAAAAAATATTTTAACAACTTATTATGGCAGCATGAACAATTAAACGAATAGTTCACCCAACAATAAAAATGTTGTTTCCAAATAGACATTATTTTTGTTCTATTTTTCTTATTCAATGACAGTCCTTAACTAGATGTCTATAAGTAATTCGCATCATAAACTTTTTTTTTTATATAAAATGGGTAGCCAAAAATACTCAAAGTGACTGCCAGTTGTTTAGGCCACATACACATTATGGTGTAACTTAAGCAATGGTGTACAATTAGAGCAATTAGAGATCATTTTGATAAGATTTGCGTTTAAATTGCCATTGAGTTGTTTGCCAGTTGGAGACAGATGGACAAAGATATAATGAGAAGCAAGTGAAACTGTGTGCGTTCTCTTCTCAACTGCTTTAACCCTGTAATAGGCATCTCAATCATTTCAGTCATAATATCCTGTTGCAAAATAAATTGCACTCATCTCAAACTACTTTAGGTATCTCTGTCACTCTTGTGTGCTGTATGGTAAGCACATAAAACTATTTAAAGGGTTGGTTCACCCAAAAATGAAAATTAGCCCATGTTTTATTCACCCTCAAAGCATCGTAGGTGTATATGACTTTCTTCTTTCAGACGAATCCAATCGGAGTTATATTAAAAATTGTCCTTCCTCTTCCAAGCTTTAGAATGGGAGTAGGCAGGTGTTTTTGCTCAACAGTCCAAAAGTAGTCAAATAAAGAGCGCACATCCATAACAAAACATGCCTCACACGGCTCCGGGGGGTGAATAAAGGCCTCCTGTAGCTAATCCATGCGTTTTTGTAAGAAAAAAATCCAAATTTAAAATGCTATAAATATTTTTTTCTCACTTCTGCTGGCTGTCATTGGATTAGTCTGAAAGAAGAAAGTCATATACACCTAGGATGCTTTGAGGGTGAGTAAAACATGGGCTAATTTTCATTTTTGGGTGAACTAACCCATTTAAGAATACAGTAAATTCCCCAGCATCTTCAGAAGGCTGCAGTGAAATAATTTACAATATGTATGCTCATTTCCATGGATTATTCAAAGGCAAACCCATTTTATGATGTAATATAGTTTTCAGAGAGCTTGCTGAACAGATCACATTAAATATATAACAAAATAAAAGTTTTATGAGTTAAAATGTCCATTTATGGTACAGAGATTTACAATTAAATACAACGTTTTAGTTTTTTCCCAAACACAACATAATTTACATATGAAAAGACATTTATTAATGTGCGATATATACAAACAATTTTTTTTTAGTAAAAATGCCATTTTCAGTGTAAATTGTCCATGTCAAAGTATAATGAAGAACAAATGAATGAATGAATGAATGAATAAATAAATTATAATTTATATAAAATAATATATAAATACTTTTTTTTGGTCTGGGCATGCCATCAAAGGGTTAATCACAGATTGTAACACAGAGTGTCATCATCCTCTTTGAAGGGTGTTCATTTTATGTGCTTGCTTTTGGTCTGTCAGTCCTGTGGTACTGCGTTCAGGCGCTGGCGTGAAGTTTGTGTAGACACAATGCTTCTCGCTATTTCATTTGTTTTCCTCACCTAAGCAGTGGAAATGAGCTTCCTCTCCAGGCTTTAAGGGCTGAACCTTTATCCGCGAAAACAAACTAGACAGTTTCTGGAGAAATCACACATTAGTGTTTATGACAGAGGTGCTGCTTTCCCACAAGTCTCGCCCAGTGTGACAACACAAACAGGAGCATGATAACTGCGACATTATTTCAGGAAGTAGGTTCTAGAGTATGTTCAGCACAGATTTTATTTGTTTGAACAATTTCTTTAGTGAATTTATTGGTGAAGCCTCACCAGCACAACACTATCACCCATCTACAATTCATTCATAGGGAATCCACCCTCAGTATTTATATAATGCCATTCATCAACGACCCTCAACAGCAAATCTAAAAGAATGATACATTAAAAAGCTGATTCGCCCAGGCCATCTGATGTCTTTGAACAAATAGAAGAAAAAAGCAATATCACAAATAGAAAATAAAACAAATATGAGAGTGTGTGCGTGCGCATGTCTTTATAAGACACATGTGCATCTGAAGAGTGAAGGGGGCTAAAAGCCTGCAGGGTACACAATCAATATCACATTTTCCATTGCCACCTTCTGGGCTATTGTAAATGACTTGTGTCAGAAGTAATAACAGGTTGAATCGGGAACCTTAGGTTTGCAATTTCATTCATGAGGCTGGAGGCCACACCCACCTCTCCATCTCCTGCACATTGCCGCTTAATAAAACTACAGCCCAGCACAGGCGTCTCGCTTATAAAGGTGTCCTATAAAAACATAAATGGAGTGGAAAATGGTGGGTACAAGCAATCCTGCATTATCTTTTTTGTGTGTGTGTGATTTGGCCATATGCCCACTAAGCATGTTATTAGCGTTGGTCTGGGAGATTGAATGCACTGTCTGGCTGATATTGTCATGAAGCACTCGGGGCAATGGTGAGAGTGATGACATGCAGTGGGGGTGCATTAAGGCCCACAGGCCGCCCTACTCAAACACAAGCTCTATGACACCAGAGAGACAGCTATAAAATACCATGCAGCATGTTTATATCACAAATGATGGGTGGATGCAGGAATAACCTAGGCTATACTCACTGAAAAAAAAGGGTGTAGGATTTACTTTGAAACAATTTTCACTGATTGGTAGCAGATTGGTTGCCAATTTCATAAATAATTATGAACAGTAACATAAATCAATGTCAAATTTTGAAGTTGAAAGACTGAAATACTGTTTTCTTGCACTGTAAAACCCAATAAGTTAAGGTGAAGTCAAACCATTTGAGGACACCAATTACCTTAAAGAGATAGTTCACCCAAAAATGAGAATTCTTTCATAATTTTCTCACCCTCCACTTGTTGCAAAGCTGTAGGAGTTTATTTATTCTGCTAAACACAAAAGAAGATATTTTGAAGAATGTTTGTAACCAAGGAGTTGATGGTAGCCATTGACTTCCATTTGTTTCCATACTATGGAAGTCAATGGCTACAGTCAACTGTATGGTTTCCACCATTCTACAAAATATCTTCTTTGGTGTTTAACAGCTGAAAGAAATTTATACAGGTTTGGGGACCATCTTGAGAGTGAGTGAATCATGACTGAATTTTCAATTTTTGGGTAAAATATCCCTTTAAATGGAATAAGTTCATAGTACTTTTCCCCCCAAAAAAAGTTCACAAAAAATATATTTTCTTATATTATTATAAGAACACTTAATTCAAACAGTTACTCTTCTTTTACAGTCCAAAGCAGAGCATGTTGGGAAAAGATGAATATGCTGTAATTTTTCAGTAATAATTTGGTTTAAATTATAATTAATATAATTAATTGAGTTCACACTACTTTTTTTCTATTAAGTACAATGAGCTTTCAGAACTATTTCGCTAACATAAGTTTAAAGAAATTTCATGAGGTTTTAATTTAGAGTGTGTAAATATACTCCAATAATCTTTTTTTTTTATTTAATATTTTACTTTGATAAGTAATTTTTTTACAGCGCTGGGGAGTGTATTAAATTGTGTTCACTTGACACACTTGTTCAACTTTGTTTATTTCATCACTTTGCCATTTTTTATTGTGTACGTGGAGACAAGACACACTAAAATGCAACATATTAAAGAATATACACTAAAAATAAAGCTGCTTAAAAGGTTATTCACAGCGATGCCATAGAAGAACCATTATTGGTTCCACAAAGAACCATTCAGTCATCTCTTTCTTAACTTTTTATAATCTGAAGAACCTTCTTTCGCCACAAAGGTTCTTTATGGAACCATTTAGACAAAAACGGTTCTTCTATGGCATCGCTGTGAAGCACCTTTATTTTTAAGAGTGTTTTTAATTCCCTAATAGTAAATACCCAAATCTTACGATTTAAAGCACAAATTCAAACTATAACCTCAGCCACGGTCTGTATGTGGCTATTTCAAGCTTCCATCAATCTGACACTAACTGCAGTTCGCTGTTGAATGTAAGGGAAAATAACACTGTGAAAAAGGCAAAATGGCACAACAAAATGATTATGTCTAGCGCTACTGTCTGCAGCAATAATTGTATCATAATGATCAGAGAGGAGACTACAGCTCTTCTGAGGGACCAGACTGTTGGAACAACAAGAGACAGAGAGAAAATCAGAGATGGAGGGAAAAGTGGAAACAATTATAGTGTGTCTCATCAGGTAATGTTCTGCAATAGGAGACGACTTCTAAGGTTCCACAAATTGACTATTTTAGGAAGCAACATCTTAGACGTTCAGTCACAAGGCCACAAATATACAGAACAAGAATCTCTTTGGCTGTGTTAATTTGGTCAACTAAATTACTGACTGACAAAATGTATTTCATGAACAATAATGGCACAAACACAAAATAGTTGCACCTTAATATAAGTGAATTCATTAAAACATACTGCTGACTTAAAAAATAGACTAACAATGGTTTAGAAAGAAATCTTCTATGTTCTTATGCTGCATTTATTTGATCAAAAATACTGTAAAAATAGCAATGTTCTGAAATATTACAATTTAAAATAACTGTAATAACACTGTAAAATAATATTTCTATTTTAATCTACTTCGTGATGTAATTTCTGTGATGGCAAAGCTGAATTTTTTTAGCAGTCATTACTCCAGTCTTCAGCATCACATGATCCTTCAGATACAGATATGCTGATTGAGAAATATGTATATATATATATATATATATTGAGAAATATATTTATATTATATATATATATATATATATATATATATACA
>NW_015640445.1:1234036-1238801 GCF_001515625.1 Sinocyclocheilus rhinocerous | reverse complement strand
ATTGAGAAATATATGTATATTATATATATATATATATATATATATATATATACAAGAACAGCATTTATTTGACATTGTAATCATTTTATAAAATTATAAATGCCATTACTCTTACTTTTAATCAAAATGAAAAAAATAATTAGGAATAAAAGCATTAATTCCTTGAAATTTCGGTTAAAGTTTGGTTATAGTTTATTGACTGACATTAACTAAAATGATAAGGCATTTCATACAACCCACAGTGGGATTACAGGCTATATGGTCACAGAATGAAATACCGCTGTCCATCATAAATACAGCCGCTGTGATGCAAGAGATGAAGAAAACCAGACAGATCGATAAAGACCAAAGCAGCCTGTGAGCTAGATCCATGTTGGCTCTGTTTGTGTACTGCAACCCTCTGGATGATGACATTATAGAATAAAAATATTTTGGTGCTCAAGGTTTTTCTGCTGTATTCTTGGACGGTGTTAAACAAGGACACGTACAGGAAGTTGCCAGCAGGCCCTGACCCTCACAGACACAGTCGCTTTAATGTAAGTCAGTCAACTCGGACTCCATCTTGGTAACACCACAGCCAGCTAATCAAAAAGGTTATTGGCTCCTCAAAATGTATTTCCACAGCCACTATAGTGAATGTTATGATTCCTTCCTCAACTTTAAGCTCAGGACAGGGACATAACCTCCCAGATTTCACTTGTTATCATTCCATTGCGTGAGTAATTGCCCAAGCAACAGCCATTATTTAAAGCCAACAGCAACAGAGATTCAAAACCAGAAACAAATCCTTAACAAAATGTGAAGATGAATCTCTCTCTGCTGTCTCAAGTCCTGAGGCCTTGACTATGGGTCTGTGCCTCCCCAGCCTGTCTTTTGTTGAGCCTTTGAACAGCTTTGGAGTATTGACAGGGGAGTGTGTGGGAAGCAGCAGAAGCTTGGCTTATCTGGCCCGGAGGGTGTGTGTGACTGCAGTATGAAGAGAGAGAGAGACTGGAGTGGGACGCCTGTGTGGGGATTGGAGGCTGAATAAGGTGCCAAAAAACCCAGGACACCAACTGAGGCTGGATAAGCAGCACCACAAAGAACAGACTTATTAACCAGACGTGAGATTCTTTGACTTCTGGGAGATTTCCTGACAATTCTTGAAACAGTTGAGAATCTCTTAAAGTGCACTCAACTTTTTGATCTTCCGCATGATTAAACCGAGAGGGGAATAATGTGATCTAAGAGTCTACAACAGATACCGTACATGGTTTGATTCGTAAAATAAGAAATGAGTGCTGTCAAGCGATTAATCGCAATTAATCACATCCAAAATAAAAGTTTTTGTTTACATAATATGTTTGTGTGTACTGAGTATATTTATTATGTATATATAAATACACACACATACATGTATATATTTTAAAAATATTTAACACAACACAAACTTAACAAAAATTTTATTCTGAATGCGATTAATCGCGATTATTTGTTTGACAGCAAAACTCTATGTACTTCAAGTCACAAAACTGAGCCTTTAAGACTCAGTGGCAATGAAACTATATGCTTAGTTAAATTTGTTTAATTTCAACCACAACAGCAACCTATAAATTGTTACCAGATTTACCAACTAAAACCTGGCCATTCACAAGATGGAAATGAAAGCTTCTACCAGGAAGTCTCTAATGCTATGTCATTCATTCATGATTATTAGCTCTGGCCAATCACTGCTTGACACCTGGAGTATGTAAGTACTGAACTTTCTATTTTATGTTCGCAGTTGATGATGCTGACATTCACATTCACCTTCCTCCTGAGTCTTTTTAATAGAAGCTCTTGTCAAGGTCTTATAGTAACAAATTTGACTAAGGTTTAGGGTTCCTGTAGTTGTTCTAACAAGCACAATGTATGAACACTCTTAAAAATAAAAGTTCTTTATTGGCATTGATGGTTCCATGAAGACATCCTTTAACATCTGTGGAACATTTCCATTCCACAAAAGGTTCTTTATAGTGGAAAAAAAAAAGTAAATGAGGCAGGTGACTCTTATAAGCTTGCACATCGAGACATGACCTGAAAAGACACCAGATCCTCAAATGACCTGCTCCTGGCATCCAGAGTAATGACCCCAGACTCCAAAACCAAGTAAACCACCTTGGGCACCTTCTGTACTGACTACAAGAAGAGATATGACTCAGTGCCACACACATGGTTCCTTGAATATCTGGCTCCAAACAAGGTCAGCCAGACACTAATGACCTTCACCAGGAACTCAGTAGTCAGCTGTAGACCGCTTAAAGTCATCCTCCAAGGCGTTGCATCTTTAATATGGATAACTGATACAATATACAGTAGTTGCAAGACTGGAGCTACCATCAAGCATATGGCATGCATATATGGATGATGTCAAGCTTTATACCAGGACTAAGAGGCATGTTGAATATCTGATCCGCAAGAACTTCCAGAAAGTCAGATCTTAAAGAGACAGTTGAACGGCAGGAACCAGATCAAAGTCATCAACACATATTCCCTGCCAGTCATCAGACACCCAGCTGCCACAATACGCTAGCCAAGAGATGATATGGAATCTCCACAAAGACATGACAACTCAGCAAAAAGAATGGTAAAACCCATTATTCAGAGGCTATATATGCATTGAAAATAAATGAGCAAGAAAAGTACAAAGCCCTCCATCTTAATTAATTAACTACTTTGGCTTTCAAAAATTCAATGTCATGCCTGCTGTTACCAAGTAAGTAAATAAATAAATAATATTTTTTTTCTTATATTCTAATCTAATAAACAGTATGTAATATGTATTTTATATATGTTTTATTTTATTATTTTTATTTGTGTTTAATATTTAATATTTTTTTTATTTACATTTTATAATTTATTTAATTATTATTATTTAATATTTATATATACATTTATCTTCAGAATATAGTATATTATTATTATTATTATTATTTACAGTATATAGAATTATATTGGTGTTTTGTGTAATGATTATTTATTTAGATTTAAAAGACCATGTTAAAAACTATTCAGACAAATACATAAATATGGTTGTACAGTTGCAAATTTGAATAGTTCTCAAATCTTAAATTCTTCAGAAGCGAAGCATCCTGTATAGATTGCAAGAGACTGGTTTACAAGATTCACGTGTTTGTTGGGAGGGACGCTAACAGAGTGAGGTGTATGCTGAAGGGGACTTCTGAAGGATGTCTTCCTGGAGGTGGTAAAACAGGCCCTGACCCTCACTATATGAAAGCCCCTCTGATTTGTGAAGCAGAATACGACAGGAGGAGAAGGTGGGTGGTCTGCCACTGGCCTGTGCCTTGCTTCAGAACCAGGAAATGTACATGGCTTTAGTGGTCAGTCTCCTGTGCCTGTCATAAATCAAGAGCTGCACTGCAGGATGGAAAGGCTGAAAGGTGTCCACTGAAGGTTGGAGCCAGAGGAAATGGTTTGCTGTGAAAACAGGGCCGAGTTGTTCCTACTGGATAGGATTTGTTTAGAGGAGCTGCTTAGATTGGCCAGGAAACAATGCCGTCTTTTAGTCATAGTTATCCATTTGGGAAAATGTGTTAGTAAATGGCAAGCTATATGAAAATGACATATACAGCACCTGTGCTTGCCTGTACTGAAAAAGCGAATGTAACAATGGGGGTTAGGAGAGGAATATTTAGATAGCTTACACATTTTCCATACAGTACATTTTTCATTTCTGCTTATATTCATAAATTCATCCTCCCCGCAGGTAGCTTTAGTTTGTATGCTTCACAAACCCTGTTGGAAAAAAAAAGAGCTTAAATCAACCTAAGATTATTTTCTAGTGTTAGCAGGTCTAGCTAGTTTCCCAACCTAGTTAAACTGGTGTTCAACTGGACTACAGGGGGTTTAGCTGGTCTGACAGTTGTTTTTAGCTAGTCTAGTCTGGCTAAACTGGTCTTCAGCAGGTCTAGCTGATGTCAACGCCTGGTCTAGCTAGTGTTCAGTTGGTTCAGGTCAAAGTTTTTTAAACCTGGTTTATTTTAGTGCTATTTAAGTATAACTGCACAGTGCATTATATTGATTTAGGTCAAAGTTCTATTAATTATTATTATTATTATTATTATTATTATTACAAGAAAATACTATTGCATACGTTTACATTTTTTCATTTAATCCAATGTGTTATCTGTTGTATCTTTTTAATCTGTGTAATTGAGTAGCAATTTCTGAGTGAAAATTGTTTCTGCAACTTTTTTTTCAAGGTGAGATGCTTTTAAACATTTTATCAATAATTTGAATTAGTTTTCATTTTTCTTTTCTTTTCTTTTCTTTTCTTTTCTTTTCTTTTTTAAATGTACATTTTAGTTAAAGTTCCAGTAATTTTTTTTTTTTTTAATTTTTTTTTCTTTGTTGTTTTTTTTCTTTTTATTATATAGTTTTATGTCTACACTGTAAAAACAATTTGTTGAGTCAACTTTAAAAACCCCACTGCCTTAAATTTTTTTGTTATCTTAATATTTTTTTTTCGGTGTGATGCAGTTGTTTCAACATGCGTTTTTGAGTTGAAACAATAGTTATACTAGTTCATTCGACTTTCAGCTTAGTTGAAGGCCAATAAACTTACATTTTCTTGTCGTCTGGACAATTTATAAAAAAATTGTTGTCTACAAAAACAAAAAAAGTTGAAATGGGAAAATCTCTAAATAATTTTTTACAGTGTATATAGTTTTATTGATTTTTATTTTTTTCGTTTCGTTTTGGTTTGTTTCTTTCTTTTTTTTTTTTT
>NW_015640445.1:1213183-1234015 GCF_001515625.1 Sinocyclocheilus rhinocerous | reverse complement strand
AAAATTTTTTTTATGGTTTATTTTTTTTTTTTTTTTTTTTTTTTTTTTTTTTTTTTTTTTTTTTTTTTTTTTTTTTTTTTTTTTTTTTTTGGTAGACCAACTTAAACATGAAAGTGAGAAATGTTACTTGGCAACTAGCTGAAATGGAATATGTTTATTAAACTCACTTTCCTGTATTTTCTAGTAATCCTGAACACCTTGATTAGCTCATTCAGGTGAGTTTGATCAGGGTTGGAGCTAAGGAGGACAGTGGCCCTCCAGGGTGGGATGTGAGGAAAAGCCCCACAACCTTCAAAAACTAGCAAACCACATCAACCTGACTAGGCTGATCCTCTAACATCTAAGGGATTAGGTTGGTTTAAGCTGTTTTTCAGCAGGGGAGCTCACACTTCACTGTCATTCGTTTTATTTTTTCTCTCTCCCCTTTTGCTCCTTGGCCAGTGCCCTGCCATGAAAATAACTTCAACGGTAATTGAGATCCAGTCTGATTATTCCCATTTGATTGTCTAATGACCACCTGAATGGGATTCTTCGTGTAATGTGAGCTCTGTTTAATAGGCCACTGCAGAGACACTGTGTCAGCCACTGCATTCTCATGCAATTAGCATTCTAGACCTCGTCCATTTTCATGCAAAGCCTCTCTACAGTCATCCGATTGCCCTCCAGTTACACTACAGATGAGTCCCTGTGTTCTCCTCCTTTTCATGTAAAGATTTCATGTGACTATCTAAATTGTTTCATATCTATTAAGACATATGACAATGAGAACATCATTTTCAGAAACAATATTAGAAATATAAACTGATATTGTTCATGATCATCAGACATACACTAGCGTTCAAACGTTTGGGGTCAGTAATATTTTTTTTCTTTTGAAAGAAATTAATATTTTTATTCTGCAAGGATGCATTAAATTGATAAAAGCGACAAAGATACAAAAAAATCTATTTCAAATAACTAAGTGTTTATCTTTTGAATGTATCATGTTTTTCACAAATATTTTAAGCAGCACAACTCTTTAATATTAATAAGAAATGTTTCTTGAGTACCAAATCAGCATAGAATGATTTCTGAAGGATCATGTGACACTGAAGACTGGAGTAATGATGCTGAAAATTCAGCTTTGCCATCACAGAAATAAATTACATTTTAAAATATATTAAAACAGAATACGGTTTATTCATTTATTTATTTTTTCACAGTATGTATTTTATGTCAATGCTTCAAATTACAGTTCCATAAAAGATGTAGTGTACAGAACTCTCTATGATATTAGGCTTATCTGCTGTACTCACCCGAGAGGTATTTTATGAACACTGCAATATTTATTGTTTTATCACTAACCATCCACTGCTAGACCCTGTAATGCGGTTTACTATGTAACTAATTTAGCATTAGGGTTAGTCAAGCAATCCATTCTTATTATACTACCACTAACAATAAAGAAACCAAGAGCAGGAAGAGGTCATGATCAATGTTTGGTGTGTAAACGACAGCATCAATCGACGTCCCACAAAGAGACAATATCCACCCTTTATGAGCACATGTGCCTTCTGCCAAAACATGCTTACAAAGACAATACCATTGGTCCATAAAGATGGAAGATATGGGTTTGTCATATGTTACAACCCTAAACCTCAAGGTTGTGTTCAGTAGTATGCTTAGTCTACCTTTATTGGAAAAATAGTTGTTAAATTGTAAAACTAAATTATGGAAAAGCCAATACGGAAAGCCAATTTGATTTTAGAAATTGACTGTTGTAACAATTTTTTTTAACCCTCTGATGCTCTTCGGTCACTTTTGACCGAAACATTTTCTGTTTTGAATTTTTAAAAATCACAGCTTCATTGGAATGGTACGAAACATGGTGACTTTTATGGCATTTGGTATGTGAACACACCAAAAAAATTAGGCCATGACTCAAGCAGGCTAAGTGGTCATAAAAAAAATAGTCACACTTGTGGTCTTCGGTCAAAAATTTCCTCGACCATAGAAATGAATGGGAAATCGACAAAAACACAAAAATCCAGAGAATTGTTGTGTGTACAATCTACAAATCTGCCACAATGCAGAAAAAAAGTACACAGCAATGACGGGGTGAAACTCTAAAACGTCAAGAGTGCAAAACCAACACATCCACTCACACACACATGTACACACACGTGCGTACACACACACACACCTATGAACTGGTGTGACTGTAATACAGCACATATATAAAATAAAAGCAATAATTCAACTACATGCACGGTTCTGGACTTTTGTTTGTGTTCCTGATCCCCTGTCTTTTGTTCCTTTGACCTAGTTTTCCTGAGTTGCCCTGATTAGTTCATTCGGTTCCACCTGTGTTTATTAATTATCTTGTTTGTCTCCTATTATTTAAGCCCCGTGTTTTACCCTTGCTCCTTAGTTCCGGTATTGATGTTGATATTGTGTTTGTCTCTTGCGTTTCTCCTGCCTGTGGATTTATTATTAAAAGGACTTTGTTTATTTCTACTCCTGCGTTGTGCGTTTTCCATAGCTACACGTGACAGAATACCGGAACTCCAAGTTATTATTGTGGCGTTTTTCTTTCTTTTTCTCCTCTCCTCTCCCGGATGGATTTACCGGCCATCCAACTCTTTTGCCTGGAGCAGCAGGACCGTTCGCTGGAGGACCATACTAGTGACTTCTTAGATCTGGCGTACATTACACATTTCCCTGACCGCTCGCGTTGCATTTTTTACATCACCAGCCTGAGTGAGCGGTGTAAGGCACGCCTGCCAGGGAACGGTCCCAGAGAGGATTTCACCGCATTTGTGGAGTGGATGCTGGTGAATAACGGATCTTTATTCACCGTCTGCCCTGCCAAGGAGGACTTGACCAGCCCCACTCCTGAACCAAAGACCAGTCAGCTGTCATCCCGCTGCACGGAGCGATTGCCTAAACCCTCCGCAGATGGCGAGCATGAGCCTGCCGCGACACGTGAGCCAGCGAGCATACCTGCGACTGAGCCAATCATCGCCCCGATGACTGAGCCTCAAGAGGGTTCTGACCAGGTGCGTGAGCCGGAAACATCGCCCGTCCCTGAGGAAGTTTTGGTGGAGGGTGAGGGTGAGCTGAAACTGGTTTCTGGACATTATTTTGAGGAACTGATGGACATTTTTCAAGAGAACTTAATAGACTGGTTTGGGGAGGTAATACCCAGTGCTCCTGAGTCTCCTATGGCTCCTGTGTCTCCGCTGGTTCCGTCCAGCCCTGAATCTCCCGTGTCTCCGCTGATTCCGCCCAGCTCCTGTGTTCCCTCCAAGCCACCCTCTCCCTCCTCCTCTTATACCAGTCAGTCCCTCAGCCCTATCTCCGCTGGTGCCTGTCAGTCCCTCAGCTCACCCTCAGTCAACGCCATCTGGGTGCTCTGATCCTCCTCGGGACTTCCAGTCTCCAGCTCCGCCTAGGCGTGAGGATCCCCTGTCTCTGCCTACAGCCTTCCGAGTCCAGGACTCCACCTCGGTCCTTCGACCCATCGGCGCCGCCTTGGCTCCTAGCTCCCTTGTCCCCACCAAGGCCCGTCATCCCACTGGCTCCACCGGGCTCCCTCATCCCTCCGGCTCTGCCTTGGTCAGTCGTCGACCATCTGCCTCCTCGGGACTCCACTCCTCTGGCTTCGCCTCGTCACTCTATCCCTCTGGCTCTGTCAGGCTCCTCCTTCCCTTCGGCTCCACCTTCGTCCTCAGTCGCTCTGGCTCCGCCGCGGTCTTCCGGATCCCCGCCTCGGTCGCCTGAGCCTTCGGCTCCGCCTTGGCCCTTCGGATCCTCTGTGTTGCCCTAGCTCTCCGTCTGCTTAGCTCCATCCTGGACGACTCTTCCATTTGCTCCGTCTCCATCAGTCGTCCCCAGGGTATCGTCAAGGCCTTCTCCACCATGGCTCCTTCCTCCCTGGACTCCGCCCTGGCCCTGTAAACTATGCCCCTTTCCCATTGCCTGCCCCTTGCCTGCCCCATGCCCGCCTCCTGAACCCCTACCCTCCCTCCTCTGTTGGACTGTTTATAGGTGCGAGGACGTGCCTTCCAGGAGGGGGGCGAACTGTCACGGTTCTCGACTTTTGTGTTCCTGATCTCCTGTCTTTTGTTCCTTTGACCTAGTTTTCCTGAGTTTCCCTGATTAGTTCATTCGGTTCCACCTGTGTTCATTAATTATCTCGTTTGTCTCCTATTATTTAAGCCCTGTGTTTTACCCTTGCTCCTTAGTTCCGGTATTGATGTTGATATTGTGTTTGTCTCCTGCGGTTCTCTTGCCTGTGAATTTACTATTAGAAGGACTTTGTTTATTTCTACTCCTGCGTTGTGTGCTTTCCATAGCAACACGTGATACTACAATGCAGTAAAAAAAGTGGATCGCAAGGAAGGGGTTACACTCTAAAACATCAAGAGTGCAAAATAGATACATCCACTCACACACACACACACACACATACACAATTGCACACACTAAAATGAATTGGTATGGCTATAACCATATAGCCAAAAGGAGTCAGAAAACTGAATAAGAGGTTGAAATCAGATCAGACCCAGAAGGATTAAGCTCTGATAAAACATTCCTGTTCATTTTTTTTTTTACATTTTTATAGAATTGTAATGTTTTGTGTAACAAAATGCTTTCTCTGTGTTCAGGTTTGACTGTAGTAATAATAATTCAAAAACTGACGCTTCAAATCAACATTTCAAGCTAAAAAAATCTAAACCTTTACAAAAAGTTGTCTTTGAGAATGTCTAAATATATATTCAAATCTACAACTTAATAAAAATAAGTATTTATGTCTAAAATCACCTAGAGAATTTATAGGTCTTTTATATAGAGCTATATAGGAATCTAGTGGCTAAACCATGGAATTGCAGATGTTTTTCTTATTTTACTCCCACCAGATGGCACTAACCTGGCTTCAAAAATTTGATTTTAAAGGCATTATCTCCAATTTAACATGAAATACTGCCTTAATTGAAAAGTATTATAAAAATATAAAAACTATAAAAAACTTTAAAAAGTATCATAATTATATATCACTTTTGACTGTGAAAACCACAAATGTGACTCCCAAATAAGGAGCACCAGAGGGTTAAAAAATGGCATGTTGATTCAGATCTGCTGAACAGAAAAGTGACGGAAATGGCAATGATCAATTTAATCCTTAAAATGATTTACGTTAGTACCATTAAAAAAATGTAGCCAAGAAGGTAAATTTAGCATGAAATAGACATATCTCTGGGCAGAATTATTTATTTATTACTGACCACAGGTTATATGATATGCATGCTATTCAGTTCAAATCACCTAGTCCCAAATTGGAAGTGCCTTTTTTCCTCCGTCATTACATAAAAGTAATCCAGACGAGTTTTCGACATTACGGCTGATGAATTTTTGGTCTGAAACCACAGCTCAAGGCGACCTGTCACTCCACCATCAGCTCTGGTTTGCTACTGATGAATGAGACCCATAGTGCTACAGACTAACATGACTTTCATCTAACTGTAGCTCAGGAAATCTGTATCTATATTGATCTACTGCAAATTGAAGCATTATTCTGTGTGAAAACCACAGAGAAGGTGTAATCCAGCTGCTTTCAAACTAAATAAGACTCAGTTCACATAACCACAATTATTCCATTACTACCCCACTTCTCTAAAACATTTGCACAAAAAAGAAGGAAAGCAAGCCGCTGGGGTTGGAACTGGCAAACTGGACTTTTAAGCCCATGGAAGCATGTGCCCGCAGTCTGGTATTGCCTTTCAGTGTCATTAACTTCTGCAGGGCACAGCAGGTTTCTGTCGCCACTGACCAGATTGCTTTAAATGGCGAGCAATTACATGGTTGAGGCCCGAGCTTAAAGAATAAGGGAAGTATAGTTTCTGTACTAAGCGTCATTGTAATAGGATTATTAGGGAGAGAAAGTAAGAAATGATTTTACTGCACCACAGACCACAGACTGCACCTAACGACCTCTAGACTCAATTAACGCATTAGCCTTTCTAATTAAGATATGTTGAGAACTATATTTTACAACTCTCCAATGTAAGAACTTCCCATTATACAACATCTTCATTGTTCCTCCTCACACTTTGACTACAATAATTTCTCAGTTAAGCGCTCTCTTTTTTTCTTTATTGTGTCATTCCTGTAATAAAATAGGCATGTAAGTGTTAATATACTTTAAACATGGAAATCATATTAGTTAGTTAGTATTCCATCATATAAGTATACAGTATGTACTATGATTTATATTTGTATAAATACAGTTAGTATTTTATAAAATTCATATGATAAACTACTAACTGTATAGTTATGTAGGTAATTTAGTGATTTATTATATAATTAATGTAATTTAACATATATTATTAAATTACAGCCTGCATACTTGTCATGATATGCATAAAGTGAATTAAAGTGGTTACTTCTAAAAATAAAACAGACAATTTATTTAAAATAAATGAAAGAAACAAAAATGTATGCATTTATTTATTTTTTGTTTTTACTGTATAAACATTTCCAGGCATTTTCTTAGAAATACTGTTTCATTTGGTGATCATTTATTAATGTTGCTAATGATCGTCTGGTCCTGTGTTCATCTGAGGAGAAGCGTTTGAGACGTTGTTGAGATCTCTGCTACTGTCCTCCACAGACCCTGGCAGATGGACGATGGAGAATTCAGTCTCTATAAATACATATATCAGCCCTCAATAGGGATCCGACGGGAATATCAGATTCCACAGGAGCTTTACACAAACACAAACACAATAGCAGCTGCGCTCTTCAGCTCTGTGAAGGAGCAGTTCATCCCAAAATGAAAATACTGTCATGATTAATGGCAAAATTTAAAATGCATCTGAAATCATATTCACTTTTGCATACTTAAATTTGGATGAAAAAGCTGTTTGGACTGGATGTGAGAAATTGAGCTGTTTGGTGTCACTGATAAAATCAGATTTGTTTATTTTTAAATCTGAGTTTTTGTCTAAATGAGTCCTATTTGTAAAAAAAATAATAAAAAAAAATAAAAAAAAAAAAAATATATATATATGCATTTTTATACATTTAGAGAAGGAGAGGGAGAGTATACAGTTTTACAGTTTATTATTATTTAATATTTACATTTAATTTAATTTATTTAATTCAAAATATATAGATGCCATTGTCAGTGGATAATAAACAATTTGGTATTCTATCAATCTCTCTCTCTCTCTCTCTCTCTCTCTCTCTCTCTCTCTATATATATACCTTTCAGGAGGTGATATCACTTTAGTTTGAAAAATATGATTACAAGTGTTAGAAATGGATTTGATGAGTTTTGTGATATTTTGTGGGATTATTTGGTTTTTCACACTAAAACATTCCATACTGTTAAATTACAGAAATTGGTATAATATTATAAAAATTCAAAGATAAAACATAAATTAACTTCTAATTGAGCTAACTATGTAAGCTAAATGTCAATCCCTCACTAAACAATGATAAATTTAGCTTTTTTTTCACCCAGTGTGGCTCCATCCTCTTAGGCATCCTGATAATTGTTTTGACATTGTGTAAATAATCAAGTTTAAATGAACAAAGTTACAGATTTCAAAATGCACTGCATAACAGAAATTTGCTAATAACTTTATGCTAACCCTTGCCTTGCCCATATCTTAAGCATGCAGAGCATTGAATACAGTCAAGCAAGCACTTTGCGTTGATAATATATGTTAGCAGCATAATGCATGTTTGAAAATCAATGAGCGGCTCCTTTTGATCACAGTTGCAGCACGCCGTAAATAGCTGCTGCGCTAAGCAGATGGCTAGCAGGGTGAGGGAGGTGAAGCCTGTAAACAAACAATGACATGGCACACAGTGTATAGACTGGCACATTTCAAGAACATAGAAAAGACTGCTGCCAGCAGTCATGCAGTTACATTTTTTATGACCTAGTTGTGTATGTGACTGACATCAAGTATGTAATTTACAAAAACACATCTCCATTTGGACATTCAAGTTTTGACGGCCCATCTAGCGAGGTTTCACTGTCTACCTTCTCGCTATCTATCCAGCAGAGTTATCATCAGTTCCTCCTCGAAATAGACAAGGCCTAAAGGGTTACAGTGTGTGTTGGAAGTGCAACCGAAGGGAAAAACATGTCCCCCTAATGTCTTCAAGGTCTCTTTAACAAGCAGTCACTACAAATGACAGACAGCTGCACTCTGCATTTCTGCCTGTGTGTTGTTTGTTCCCTCTGCGGCAACCTGTCTGCTGTCAGCGGGGCCAGACGTTGTGTTATTTTCGTATGGTCTATGAGGCTTGTGCTGCTCTAGAAACTCTGGGGAACCAATAAAATCACCTCGCTTGTCCAATTCAGAGAAGTACTAGAGCCTACGACGAGTTCCCACCTTCCCATAATTTGCAAAAAAAAAATGGTTTGTTTTGTCAGAGATCTAGAGACTGAAGCTGAAAGCGAAATGTATATTTAATGACTATTACATATATCCATAATGGATATAGATCTGGCTGTACTGCATATGAATTGTTTATTGTGCAGCGATTAATTATTAAGAGTGTCAAGTTCTCAAAATTGGCTTTAAAATGTTATGCTTTGTTGGGACTAAAGCGAGTGGGGAGTGTGGGGCGACTGCAGTCGATAATCTTTATTTATTGGTCTCTCAGAAAACAACATGCTAAGAAAAGTGAAAACTGCTTCATAACTAGAATCACAAAGTAATTAGCATTATATAAAATGGTGCAAATCCCAAACAATTAGCATACATCGACTTTAAAAATATCAATTTTCAGATTAATCATAATCTTTATTTGGATTCTAGTTCTTTATTTATTTTTTCACAAACAAAGTCATATTTTGTCAGAGTATTCAGTCCAAATCTGACAAACAAATGGGTCTTTTAAACCAGTTATTTTTAGTGAATCAAATAACAGCTCAACCAGTATAGTCTGATTCATTATCAAATGACTCTGAGCTGATCCTTTGAAGTGAATCAAAAGCATACAGTTCAACCATTTTTAATTAGTCTGAATGAATGGAATAAATCTGTCCCAAACATTTACCAAATCTAAATAAACTTTCAGTGACATATATCATTGAAAGTTGATTTGGTCAATTTAGACAGGTCGATTTAAACAGTTTTATTCAGTTCATTCTAATTTACAATTAATTCAAATTTGTAATTTCAGTTTAATTCAGTTTGTGAGTCTGGTCTCCCTTTATATTAGGTGGCCTTAACTACTTACATTTAAATTAATAATTTGATACAATGCACTTATTGTGTACATACATGTTTTTACACTGTACTTATATATATATATATATATTAATATTTGCATGTAATTACATCTCCAATTAATTTATATGAATACATTGATAATTACACTGTTGACCCATCCCTTAGACCTTAACCCACTCTTAACCTACCCATACCACCACACCTGTGCCTAACCTGTCCCTAAGTGTTTTGCAATACAATATGAACACAACAAGTACATTGTACTTATTTTTACATAGTTGTACATAGTTGTTAAGGCCACCTAAAATAAAGTGGGGTTGTGCTGTATGTTTTTGATTTGATAAAAATGATCACATATAAGAATCATTTGTTTGTGAATCAGACTAAACTGGTTGTGCTGAACATTTTTGATTCTCTAAAAAGAACCGGTTTTAAAAAAAGTTGTTTGTTTGAATATATATTGCAACACTGTGACTAAAAATGCCCAAATGAAGCAAAAAAGAATCAAGCAGAATCTAATCACACTGAGAGCTAGTGAATCAGAATCAAATCAGGGTAATATACTGACACCCGGGCCTACCACTTATATCATTTTTAAAAACATTAACACCAATGGCAGTCATACCACATTGTAATGATTTCAAATGCGCATCAGTTAATATTTGAACACCATTCTTCTCTCACACACTATTTAATCACACTTGTTTGATACTCTTTACATTAAACACCCATTAGTTAGGGCTCTGTCTATTCAACCTAGACTTCATTCACAATTCATAGCAAGATGGACAAAATGGCAAGGAATGATTGCAGACATTCAATATAACTCTTTGAAGACCAGTGAACTGTTTTTCAGTTCATATTTCACAGTTTAACACCACTGAAACCATCTGCTAGTCCCAATTAAAGGGCAAAACAGCTTACAAAATACTACAGCACTACGAATTTCAGGGGTCTGTCAGTAGGCTGTGTAATTGCTAACTCATTTCATCACTTGTTTTTCCCATTCTGGCATGCAACCGCCAATCTCTTTGGCACTTCATGACTCTTTTACCCAACTTACAGATGCAAAAACTCCAGCTGTTAAGCCTTGGGTGTGAATAAATGCACATTTCTTTCCCGTTTTCTCTTTATTTTTAAGGTATACTCAATATTAACACCTGATAGAATGTCAGTTGGAAGTACACATTCACCATCTCTGAACCCAATAGCACAGCATTCATCAAAAACCTCTTCTAGTGACCTAAGCTTCCTGTGAGGAGCCTAAGGGGGGTTTGATGTGCTAATTATTTACTGAAGCAGTAGGGACTTTCAAATTAGACACCATGCTGATGCAAACTATAAAGAGTAGCCCTAATGGGGTAACCCGGGTAACATCTGAATTGAAAGAGAAAGCAGGGGACATTGGGGATTACAATAGTCATTGGGCAGAGTGCATTGGAAAAAGCTTCTATAGTGAGCAAGAATGGGAGGGGCCAGTCAAGGCCTCAGAACAGTATTAAATTACAGATGCATAAGAATGGACAAGCAGTTGCTGCTGGCTTGGTCAAAATTGTATACCCTTAAGCTATTGTTCTTTACTGCTTGTGTTGGTCCTGAGAGGGAGGCTGTGGGTCGGGTGGGGGGGACCCAGAAAGTTTTCAACCGTTATCACTTGTATGAGAGAAAACTTGTTCATATTCATTCCTGAGAAGCAAGTTCTGTACCACTTATAGGGAGCAATTGTGTTAAAGATTTGTGCATTTAAACAGAACTAAAGACAATGAAAGTGCTTTGAATTATAAAAAAAACACAAATGTATAGAGAGGTCTGTGCCGAACGGGCTCCTCTCGTGTCTCTGCAGAGAGAGAAAGGAAAGAAAAAAAGAGGGGAAGAGAGAAAAAAATTGGGAAAATTACATACCTAAATCCATGTATCTTGGCAGCCATCCAAACAGACTTTTCCAAGTAGATAGAAAAAAACATACAAGGGAGCAGTGAGCAGTAAAACTCTAATATTGCTCTCAGTATGATCACAGAAGGTAGATTACCTTGGGATTTAGGATACATTCAAAGTTTTTCTCTCGCACTATAGCAACAGATTGGGTAAAATATAGCTTACTTAACATAAATAAACTAGGTAGCCTTTTCTAGCTCTAAAAATGTAAGTAAACCACCAAATTTGTGTTACTAAAACTAAAACAAGGCATTAATCTCTGGATCCAGCTTAGTATGTTCCAACGCACTGGAATAACTTTAGATTAATGATGAAACGGCCATGATTACGTGGTATGATTAAAACAGAGTACTGCACTATTGTGTAACACGGTTTAAAATAGCCTTGGCCCAAAAGTGCACCAATTTAAGAGCTATTTTGAATGTATATGCTGTCAATGGAAAAAGCAACTGACCCACCATAGGCATGCTGTATTATCTCTGAGCCTGACGGTGCAAATCCAGCTTAGCTCATGTTTACATTTTGAAAATGTTCCCTGATGTGGTGAGGTGCTGGGCCAAAGCGAGGGTCTCTAGGGACACGCCACAAATCTCAGCAGAGCAGCAGGGGTCAGGGCTCTTTCTAAAGGCCTGTCGAAGGGCCAGCACATGCAAACCCATTAACATAGAGAATGTATTCAATGCTAAAGGACAAAAAGATAAAAGATGTTGCTTGGTGCAAGCGATGGTCAGCGAGTTAAAGTATGAAATGTACCTATGTGTTTAATTAATATGCTGTAATGAACTATATGTTAACATATACTTTATTATTATATTATATTATATTATATTATATGACTGAATACAAATTACATGAAGAAAATTGTAGTTAGTAACATTTTAGTATATACCCAAGTATAATATAGTATAATATTTAAATTACTTTTGACCTAACTCGTTTATCACATTGGTTTGAATACCATGCTGATTAAAACAAATAAAAATCTATTCCATTTTTTGTTATAAACAAGATGAAGTGCATTAAACATAACATTGCATAAGGGTTTACCAAACTGGGGTTTGTAAAGGAAGGTTTGTAAAGGAATGAAAAGCTAATAATTAATTAAATCCTAAAAAAATAAATAATTTTAAAATATAAAATCAAAACAAAACACTTAATAAAAAGGAATAAAACATTAGGGAGAATCAATGAATTATAAATAATTGACTGACATTCTGTGACTAAGTAATTATGTAATTAATAAAAAGTAACTTTATTTTAAAACATAATTTATTCTAATTACAAGTATTTAATTTCTGTAATCCATACTGGATTATAATACATTTATATTTATGTCAATGTAATGAATATATATCAAATTTAAATTATATTACATTATACATTATCATATAAATTATATATTTTATAGATGTATTATATAAATAAAAAGTTCAAAAGTTACACGTTGTTGATATAAAATATAATATAAAATAAGTAAAATAAAAATACATTCTAAGTAGGCCTATGTAGTGGTCTACTAAACACCCGCCCACTGCACTACATTCTGACACTTTGCACAACAAAGGAAGTAAATCATGTGACGCTCAGTAGTCTGGTGACTGACATGCAATGCAAAGAATGGACAGCAAGTGACAGGAACATAACAGGTCATCCTTTCCTTTGCACAAGAAGAATGTCACCACAATCGCCAAAATGCATTTCCTATTACCCGTTCAATAGTGAATCTTTTTTCTTGTACTTTGAGTTCCGAGGAGGAGTGATCTATCTGATAGCAATAAACATCGGTGAGCATTTGTCTTGCCAAGCATAGAGGCACATCTGACAAAGCAGAGGATATTAAGAACGCAGCACTCACGCGGTGACTCCATACTACACTGGAGAGAGAAAAACAGCTTTGTTGTCATGGTCCAATTTATTATTATTGTCTGAGGTAGCTGAAGCAGAATGACATAGATGTGCAGCCCAAAGCTTCAAATCATCTTGGAGGAAGACTTGCTAAGATTTTGAGCAACACATCCAATCTAAAAATGTTCTTTAACCATCAGCTTCCTTGCCAGGAGCCTTTATGTAGATGTCACATGTGGCATTTGACCATGACATCCAGATTTTATGAATGATTTAAGAGCTTAAAGCATTGGAAATTACTTTCTTTTGTCACCAGTTTCCAACTGCTGGACTTGATAGATGTTATCCTACTCAGTGTCTCCCAAGCATTTCAAATTTCCATTTATTTAAAGAGGAAATGAAGGGAAATTTTAACGGGTCACTAATTTCATTTCACTGTGTTCCGGTGGCATTAGGCCGGACCAGATATTTCAGAGGAGCACAAAATCAATGTGCACATTCTGTAGGGAATCGCTCCCTGAATCCATTAGTAACTTTGACCAAGAGGTCAGGTAAAGTAATAGCCAGATAAATGTTTTATTACTGATGCCCTGACTGACTTAATGGCCCAACTAAATACATACAGTACATCCATGCATGTCAAACACTTACGATTACATCGAGATGATGTAATGCATTTATCTTTGCTCTCCATGGCTCTTCATTACCAAAGCTGCTTCTTGCTCATTTAGATAATTGTTATGAGATATAAACTCAGAATTGTGAGATAAATGTAGAATTGCAAGATATAAACACAATTCGGAGAAAAAAAAAGTAAGAATTGATAGATTGTAAGTCACAATTCAGAGAAGAAACGTCTGAACTGGAAGATATGAACTCACAGTTGTGAGGGGGATAAAAAGTCAGAACTGTGAGACAAAAGTCACAATGGGAAAAAAAATGTGACATGTAAACTGTACATTTGGAAAAAAAATAATTTCAAGATATAAACTCAGAACTGCAAGAAAGTCGTAATCCTAAATTTATATCTTGCAATTCAAACTTTTTTTCAGAATTGTCAGATAAAAGGTCACAATTACCTTTTATTTTTTATTCTATTCCATAGCAGAAATACGCCATCAGAAAAAAACCAAAAAAAACAAAAGCCATGTATCCAAAATTAAAAGGTTTCAATTAAGGTATTTAAAAAGGATAATTTGCATATTAAAATTTTAGTGCATTCCATGCAAGATTTAGCATCCTTAGATGCATTCATGCATTTGCATGCTTCAGAGACTAAAAGCACATTAATGGTGCAGTAATCATGTTCTTAAATGCATAATGATTTGAAATGCCTAAGGACAGATTATATTTAAGAGTGATTGTGTATTCTTGCTTATAAACCATGCTTATAAACCATTTTTCTAAGCTGCATGACTGGTCACTAGTACAAAACAAGAGGGCAGTGTGAGTTGGAGGGCTTCATGGGAGGAGGTGGGCTC
Source organism: Sinocyclocheilus rhinocerous (assembly GCF_001515625.1). NCBI lineage: Eukaryota > Metazoa > Chordata > Actinopteri > Cypriniformes > Cyprinidae > Sinocyclocheilus > Sinocyclocheilus rhinocerous. The sequence continues at coordinate 1,219,518 of NW_015640445.1, read as the reverse complement.
TCCGGCAGTGATTAGTGGCAGCTGTGAAGCATTCATGCTGCATCTCTCCTCTTCACTCCAACAGGCCACAAAATTCCACCAATCACAAGACCCCACTTTCAAACAGCGCAAAATTTGATTTCTTAAAGGGGCCGTTGCTTCAAACGGGAGAAGGGAAGCATTGTTTTGATTTAAACTGGTGGGTTTTCACTGGTTCCTGCCGGAAAGATGTATATTTTCAAAGCAAGATCAGATTATGTAAAGCTTTTTGACCTATTTTTATGGGTAGCCCACTTATACAATACAAACAATGACATCACCATTTCATTTAACAAATTGAGAGGAGATTTTATGGTGGTAAGTATTTGTTTATTAAAAGATGAGTCAAAGAGAGGTTCACATATGGAATGTGAGGCTAGACTGCCTTGTACTTCACCATTTTTCCCTGGCAAAGAGTCCATCATATTCCAAACCTTGTATCAAAACAGACTTCATGTAAGACCCACACAGAAATAAACAAAATATGTTTAAGTGCAAGAAAGAAAAATACAGGTTTATGGTTGTTGTTGTCATTTTTAATAGAAAAGACGGCAGTCTTAAGTTGAAAATAAAATGTTTCATCATATGAAACGAAAATATGGAATGTACCTTTTTTGCTTTCTTGGTATTTCTTCAGCCAGACCACCGACATTCATTATTTGCCCATTATGGCACATTTTCAAAAATGAGTCATTTTCAAATTGGTTGCAGGATATCAATTGTCCAATGTTTGTGGGTCAGTTTAAAGAGAAATGGTGGGGGTTTTTCTTCACAGAAAAGCACACTGTGTGACCATATTCAGTTACGATCAGTTCCAGCTGATTTCTTTATTCATCAACGACTTCAGCATCATGACAAATAATGATGTTGAGCAAGCAAAAGTCTGACTGTCCATCAATTTGCTACAAAAATGCAAAAACAAAACAAAAAAAATGTAGATGGTCTGCATTTACAAGTAAATATATTGCACAAAAAAATGAAGGGGAAACAGTATGTGCCATTAGAAAGAAAAAAAAATCCAGTCTCACACCTGCGATTTGGGATTCATCCACATATCACGAGTATGATATACATAAACTCCTAACTTTACTATTTTACAGTACATATACAATTTTGAAACTAATACCAGCACTGAGGTATGCATCTCCCCCCTCCCCAATGCCATATGTTCTACAAATACTCAACAAATTTGATCTACAGCTGTACAAAACCTAGCTTAAAATCACAAGGCATTTTTGATGCAAGTTTTAATTTAAACTTAATCCTTAAACCAGGACTCCCTTGCATGCTTAAAACAAATGATAAAGGGAAGAAGTGCCTGAAACTCACTGAGTGCCCAGTAAGAACATTCCCTTTTTACCTGTACAAAAATATGCCTGAAAATAGTTTGCTTTCTTTTAAAAAGATGAGGTCTGTTATGTATCAAAATGCTTCCTCTAACACCTGCAACTCTAAGGAGGTTTAGGCTGCTTAAGTTTCAAACCAGTAGGTAAACAGAATCGGTTCCAAAAAGAAAAGAAAAGAGGAAAAAAAAGTTCCGGCATTTAGAAATGACTAAACAACGTTTGAAAGAAACGTCCTGAACAGTAATAGTTCACAGATTTGCTTTGAGTCAGTCCACAGTCTTTACATTTTCAGCTCCCTGCAGTTAGAAAGAGGGTATAAGATGCATAGAAGTTCTCAGATTTTCCCTTTGTGGTCCGCTTTAGTTGAACAGTAATTGTAGACCTACAGAAAAAATCCATAAAACCCTGTCATGCTGCCAGAAAAAAAAGGTCTGCAGACTTTTTTCTTTTTTGCTACAGTACCAGCTTCATGAGCATCTAATTCCTCAAACCTTTTCCCTCCTATGGCAAACTATTTTAACATTTATTCCTTCAAACTAACTAGTATCTATTTTTTGCTACTATGACTTTTTTTTTCAATTACTAGCAAATAATACAATAGTGACTAGTATCTTATTCAATTTCACTACTTTTTCATTAAATACTGGTACTTATTCCTTGCATACTAATACGTATTCCTTTGCTGCTATTTTTGACATGCATTCCAATTGTTGCTGTATTCATTAGGTACCAAATTTTTTTTATTTGGTTATTATTTCAGGTTATTTTTTTTCCATATTAACTGAAAAGTTGTTACTTGTAGCGTTTTGAATTGCACTATTAAGAAGCTATTCTGACTAGTCTTTACATATGACAAGTAAACTAGTGTAACAAGTGAGGTAAGAAATGTAAGTAGGCTACTGGAATAGCGACTAGTAGCACTGTAGTACTATAAAGTAAATAGTATAGTCACCTTTGGAATACTTACCCGTAATAAAAAAAAAAAACATACTAGTAACACAAACACAGACACTATATAGTTTGAAGAAATAAATGTTAAAATGGCTTGCCATACTTGCCTCCTTCGCAAAGCCCCTATGTGTGGACCACCAGAAGTAGGCAGAGGAAAGAAATACGTACAGAACAGAGCATTATACCTCTCCCGTATGTTATTACTTGTCTTATTTAGTATGTAAAAACCAGGTCAGAAAAGTTCGCTTCGAGCCAGTCCCCAGCTATCATTTCGCTGAGCTCAGGCGTGCAATAGTCTGGAAATTCAAAGTGGGAGCTCAGGCTGCCCTCACTAAAAGACTCCAACTCCTTATCCACCAGAGAGAGGGAGAGATTCCCTGGGTTTTGGTTGCCCAGCTCCGAGCTTTGCGCGGAGGAGGCGAAGTTCAAACTGAAGTCAAAAAGCAAGTCGTCCGCGTCTTCGCTTGAGCTGGAAGAAGTGGAAACTGACCTAGAGGATGCTGGTGAGACGGATGCAGGATACATTGTGCTCTGCTTGGTGATGTTTTTGAAATTGTAGAAGAGTCTGTTGTTCCGGACCTCCTCGTACATGCTGGCGCCCTCGGACTCTGTAGACGAGCTCAAAGTTGGGCTGGCGGGAACTTTTGCTACATTGTAGGCTCGGATCGGATCCTCTTCCTCCTCCTTCACCCGGACTCGAGAGGAGTCCTCCTCGGAGTCGTCGTCGTCGTCTTCATCCGTGAATTCACTTTTAATGACAGTCTTTGAAACTTTAATGCTCTTAAACACGTACTCATCTCCGTAGCCGTGAGACGACTTGCTTCCCGTCTTGTTCGCTTTTAGTTTGGGACATTTCTTGGAGTTCTTGGACATTTTGTTGCAGGACTTCTCTGGAGATGGGGCTGAGGGTTTGGAGGAACTGTCCAGCTTTGGTTTCTTCTTGGGTCTGTATTTGTAGTCAGGATAATCAGCCATGTGTTTCAACCGGAGTCTTTCGGCTTCCCTGATGAAAGGTATCTTTTCGCTGTCCTTCAGCATTTTCCAGCGCTTCCCCAAGCGTTTGGAGATCTCGGCGTTGTGCATGTCTGGAGACTGTTCCATGATCTTTCTCCGCTCGATTTTAGACCACACCATAAACGCGTTCATCGGTCGCTTTATGTGTCCGGTCGCTGTCTTGCACCAGTCTGGGTTTATCGAAACCATGAATTCACTTTCGTCGGAGTCGGTGGCTTCTCTGGACATGCTGTCCGTTTCGCTGTTGTCCGTTTGCTGCACCATGGTGCCGTTGCCGTGTGTTGTCAGTCCAAAATATCACCCGCGTGCGTCTGCTCTCTGCGCCTCAGAGGTTCACCCACTCTTTCCAGAGTTACAAGCCGCCTTCTTAACTACTTCTTGGCTTTTTCATGTACATGACATCATGGGTAGCGCTCCAATCACATCCTCTCCACTCCGCCCTACAGACTCCATGCAGCGCGCTTTAACCCTTAACGCGCTCCCGTCTGGACCCACGCTGCGCGAGACGCGCATATCACTAGATAAATTGAACGGGGAATGCGAGAATCAACACGTAAACAAGCGAAACCAAACAAACCGTTCACACCAAATGGTTAAGAATCCTTTACGATGTGAGACTATAGGCGCGAGTAATGTTGTGAAAACATTTGTGTATGAAAGCGGTTTTCTCTCGCTCTCCACACTCTCTCTTAATAAAATACTGAAGGTGGCGCTTGGACACTGTTCCTGTGTTCATATATGGGTGATTCTTCGATTAAGGGAAATGTTCTGTCTTCTGGGATGGTTTCAAATTAAGAAAAGCGTTTTAATAAAACAATCTATCCTAGAAAGTCATTCTAGGATAGATTGTAACAACTGTTTTGTGTAGGCTATTTAATTAGCTGAAAAAGAAAAGAAAAAAAAAACCGTGTTGAAATGTTTAATTATCATTATTCCCTATACCCAGACATTACTATAACCTCCCCTATTTAACAAATATATAAAATGTGTTAAAATCAGAAAAAAAAAAAAACTTAATTTAGATAGTATTTGGTATACTGCTGTCATTTCCATGACAGTTTTATGTTTTATGGTGTATGAAAGTAAAAAAGAAGCTAGTTCAAGGCTAAACTACAAAAAAAAAACATCCCACATTATATCAATAATCCAAACTAGCACACATCAAAACCCACCTGAAGTTTGATCAAAGCAAAAATCAATTATCAATTATGAAAGGACATGTGATACATATTTCAACATAGAAAAAAAAAACACTGAAAAATATATACCTTTTAACACCAGTGTATCTGTCTCTATATGTGTGTCTGTCAATATAATGTATTGTTTTATATCGGATATAAAACAGAGTGGTTTTTACAATAATATTGATTACAGTACTTAATTTTTTCCTTTTTTTTTAAATTCTGCATTTATTTATTATAATAATTATTTACCAACATTAAAAAGGCAATATAGCTTCTTAGAGCTATCCATTTAGCAAATGACTTGTGATTGTCTAAAGTGGCTTATTTCTGCCTGGGAATAAATTCATTTTCAGTTTTCTCAGCTAAAGGGAAAAGTAAATGTCATTTCTCTGTGTGCTTCATTAAAAGCCAACACATCCCTTTCTCTGCCCACTGTGGTTAACAGTCAGTAATGTTACTTGGAACTATGCATCTCCTGTTTTCCGTCCCCTAGAGGGCAATCACTAGCCCTTCAGAGACCTTACATCACCCTTACCTCTGATGATGGAAGAAACTGCCCTGAGCAGTGGACATGTGACTAGTTTTGCCTAAAAAGGTTAGGTTCGAGCACATACGACAAGCTTACAGAAGCAATCTGCTCTCTGAGTGATCACAAACCTGCCCCCACTCTCTCACATTTCTCCAATCCCCCTTAAAATCTCAAGGTCATCCATTTGTAAATAAATAAATAAAAAATCTATGGTAACATACAGAAATCTGAAGCCAAGACATCAGCCTCTGCTATTGGATGAGAGAAGAAATGTTGAATGAACAGGTATCTATGGTTTCGGTCTGCTCTCTTGCTTTGGTTACATCATCGTTCTTGTGATAGGCTCACAAACAGAGGTGAATCAGAGCTACCTAATGATGTGCCGCTCATTAGCATGGCTCGTTAAGGGCTGTGAATGAGGTGAGAGTGTCAGCCACTGCAGAGGTGTGAGTCATCCTGAAAAAGGGAGGGTCTCAGTGCAGGGAAATCTGAAACATCCTCTCTCCCTTGACTGCTGTGCACAACACACACACATTTGTTTTTCTATCATGGCAGTCGACTTTCTATTGATTTCAGTTTTTTAAATACTGACCTAATGACATTTTCTCACCCTAAACTTGACCCTCACAGAAATCTTTTTGCATTTTTACATTTACATTAAGACATTGTTTTGCATGTTTATTAGACAGCTTTCTATGTGGGAACTGTTGCCTGATAGGTGATTACATGCTTTACTATCCTTGTGGGACATTTGGTTCACACAAAGCAGACAAAACCTCACTGACCCACACATACACATACACATGCACGCACACACACACACACACACACGCACGCACGCACGCACACACACAGGAATAGGTAAGTCAACAAGATAAGCATTTGTGGTCTTTGGTGTTGCTGTCCACATGTGCATCCGATTATGTGTTTTGCAACTCACTCTTCCAAAAGAAATATATCTAGAGTTGAAATATTGTGTTGAATAGAAGCATTACTATTATGACTGGCTGTATGACAACCTGCTTTGCATAACAAGGCCGCTTTAAAATGTATATACAATTAAGTATACATAAACACACACACACACACATAATAATAATAATAATAATAATAAGAAATTCTAATATTCTGATTTGCTGCTCCCCCCCAATAAAATAAATTACAATAAAATAAAATAAAATAAAATGGCTGAATAAAAACCTGCTTTGCATAACAAGGCCGCTTTAAAATATCAATTGTGTATATGCAATTAAGTAAGACTTGTAATGTTTTTTAAAGAAGTCTCTTATGCTC
>NW_015640445.1:1212177-1213171 GCF_001515625.1 Sinocyclocheilus rhinocerous | reverse complement strand
TGCTCATCACGGCTGCATTTATTTGATCAAAAATACAGAAAAAAAGTTATCTTGCAAAATGTTATTACAATATAAAATAATGGTTTCTATTTTAATATCCTTTCAAATATAATTTATTTCTGTGATGCAAAGCTGAATTTCCATCAGCCATTACTCCAGTATGAAGTGTCACATGATCCCTCAGAAAACATTCTAATATGCTGATTTATTATTAGAATTCTCAATGTTGGCAACAGTTGTGCAGCCAAATATTTTGGAAACTGCTATACTTTTTTTTCTGGATTATTTGATGAATAAAAAGTTAAAAAGAACAGCATTTATTAAAAATATAAATCTTTTCTAACAATATAAATCTTTGCTATCACTTCTTATCAATTTAACACATCCTTGCTGAATAAAAGTTTTAATTTCTTTCAAAAAAAGAAAGAACAATAATTTACTGACCCCAAACTTTAGAACTGTAGTGTATATTGTTAGAAAATATTTATATTTTTAAATAAATGCTCTTCTTTTTAACTTTTTATTCATCAAAGAGTCCTGAAAAAAGTATCACAGGTTCCAAACAAATATTAAGCAGCACAACAGTTTCCAGCACTGATAATAAATCAGCCTATTAGAATGATTTCTGAAGGACAGAATCCTGAAAAAAGTATCAGTTTCCAAAAAACACAACTGTTGCAAACATTGATAATTCTAATAATAAATCAGCATATTAGAATGATTTCTGAAGGACCATGTGACACTTTATACTGGAGTAATGTCTGATTGAAATTCAGCTTTGCATCACAGAAATAAATTATAGTTTAAAGTATATTAAAATAGAAATCATAATTTTATATTGTAATAACATTTTGTTATTTTTTTCTGTATTTCTGATCAAATAAATGCAGTCTTGACGAGCATAAAAGACTTCTTTAAAAAACATCTTACAGATCCCAAACTTTTGAGCGGTAGTGTGTGTGTGTATATATATATATATATATATATATATATA
>NW_015640445.1:1197171-1211763 GCF_001515625.1 Sinocyclocheilus rhinocerous | reverse complement strand
AAAACTCCCCCCCCCCCCAAAAAATAAAAAAAAATAAAATAAAAAATAAAATAAATAAATAAATACATTAACTTCAATTAAATAAATTATACTGACTCCAATCTTTTGAATGGTGTAGTGTATAATGTTACAAAAGCTTTTTATTTAAGATAAACGCTGACCTTTGGATCTTTCTATTCATCAAAGAATCATGAATAAAAATGTACTTAACTGTTTTAAATATTGACAATAATAATAATGTTTCATGAACAGCAAATCAGCATATTAGAATGATTTCTGGATGATCATGTGACACTGAAGACTGGAGTAACGATATATACATTAATGCAACATTATGAAATATTCCCTCAGTTATCTAAACTCTAATTCTTTGAAATAGCTGTTTCTGTGTAACTGAATTGACTGTATCGATCTAACCATACAATTTGACAAAATAAACTGAATAAATAAAATAAATAAATCTGCCTCATAAAATATTCCCTCAGTTATCTAAATTCTTTGAAACAGCTGTTTCTATGCGAGAGCACTAAAGCATAGATTAATACAGAGTCAGGGTAAGGGTTATCTGATGCTGCAGATGCATGGATCCAACTCCTCTGCATAGCCTCTAGACAGGTGGGCCTCCTCTGACTGCTATCTGATGAGTTAACAATGGCTAGAAAAAGGGGTTGTTATAGGGGCCTATAGAGACGCAAATAAAGTTCTCACTTACATAACACATTCCTGAATATTCCTCTTGCTTTCATGAAGTGGTTCTTGACTTGAAAGGGTATTTTTATGCAAATAGCGTGATCACCTGATAGTCATCATATGTAGTGTGTGGATAGTACAGGTATTTGCATCCTATGCGGAGTTGCTATGACAAAGGGAACGCATCTGGATGGTGTTGTTAATGTTATCTCAGGAGTTTTACATTTATGAACGTTCTGTACTTTGATAAGCTGAACCTGTGCGCCTCTTTATAAGCACTTTTTTATATATAAATATATTTAATATATAAACATAGCATATTTTTCTTAAATATATACAGGCATATATTTGTATTTATATAGACATAATAAATACACACAGTATACACACATATATTATGTAAACAAAAACTTTTATTTTGGATGCGATTAATCGTTTGACAGCACTAGTAAAAACGGAAAGTAGTGAGAATACTAACTGAACTAAACTCTTTTTGTTCTATTAACTTTCTGATATATCACAGTTTTAATGTCATTTTATTTTGTCGTCTTTCATATATAGTGTCGGAAAGATCTGTTTTTGTAAAATGGTTCATTCAGATGATCCATGATTGATGAATGAATGAATGAATGAATGATTTTTAAAAATGTCTCAATAAGTCCCTCAGAGTCCCTGCACAGAATCTGTTTTAAAATAAAATAATAATAAAAAATAAATAAATAAATAAAACAAAATTAATTAATTAAAAAAATAACTCACTAATTCTCAGGAGTTTTACATTTATGAACGTTCTGTACTTTGATAAGCTGAACCTGTGCGGAATAAACAATCATTGATTTAAATGTGGGCAAATTGTATACAAAATATATAATCGTTCTAAGTCACCATCTGCCAGATGAAAATACACTTTTAATGTTCCGACGCATTCATGTGAGAAAAGAAACTAGGACAGTAATGAGTTTCACAGGGGATGCAATTTACTCTGCAAATCAGTATAACCATAGCAGAAAACCTGACTTCTTAAAGCAGAAAGTTCTTAAGCATAATTAGAACACACTATTAAAGAAGATATATTTTAATGAACACATCTCAACAGAGACAAGCATAATAAATTGGGCTATATGTAGTAAATTCATATAAGATGCCAAAAAGTGACTGCTTCCTTTATTTTAGGTCAGTCTTGCTGAACCCTATGGAGAATGAATAGTAACACTGTACATACTGTAACTGTTGGTAAGTAAAAACTAGTGCTGTCAAACGATTAATCGCGATTAATCACATCCAAAATAAAAGTTTTTGTTTATATTATATGTGTACGTGTACTGTGTATGTTTATTATGTATATATAAATACAGAATTGAGGTCTATTAAAATAAATAAATAAATAAATTCAGTTGTTTTAGTTAAATTCTATATTTTATATATATATATAAATATATATATTTTACATAGTTTAATAAATTAGGGTATGTTTACATGACAATGATGTACTACAAAAAGGAAAAGTTGTTCCTTTGTGTTTTTGAAAAGTTTCACATACAGATGTCAATGTTGTCAAAACAATCCCCATTCACTCGGATCCACTTAAACAACAAAAAACATATTATGCATGCCAGGCCAGTACAGTTAGCAATGTCATTTTGTAAAGAAACTCATGCATCCCCATAGAGCATGTAATATGCATGCGCATGACGTCACTGTTTTCACAAATTTGTGTGTTTATAGCTTACACAAAGATGATAATGGTATCGTTTTCAAACACTTGCACTTTGAAACCCCTTTTACAAAAGTTTGCATTTTCAGGCCCCAAAAATGCCATTGTTGTGTAAATGAATGGCCAATCTGTTTTTAGTTAAAAACCCCGATTAGAGTGTATTTTAGCTCTATTTGAGAATGTTCATTAGTTCAAAAACTTTCCTTATGCCAGAAAATCTATCTCTGACTAAACTGTTGTGTCATATTTTCTAAAAGAACTAGCTTTAAAATAGTTACTAGCTTGTAGCATAGCCAGATGTTTTCAAAATAATGTATAGCTTGTAGCTTAGCAAGCTACAGTTTCAAACTTTCTTCCTCAGCAGACATCTATAACGTTATTGTTTCACACTCACAAACCAATGCTAATGTGGCTGTAGGGTGTCAAACTGCTTTCACTCCCTCAAGATTCTGATGTTTAACAGACATTTGACACCCGAGTACTTGTCATTAATGTAAACAGCTGACGTCTGACACTTCTCAGGAATGTCTATCACATGACACACTAACACAATCAACAGCTCCCTTGTCTACCCCTAAAGAACACCACTGTTCAGTAAAACACCCCAGAAGAGTGGTCACAACCCACGACTGTTCATCTTTTTGAGTTAAGCTACAAAGAAGCGAAAAGAGTATGAAATAAAACTAGCTCCAATAGGTGTGTGAATTTCAGCAGCAGGATCCAACCACTGAAATTCATTGAGAAAACAAGTCAAAGCTTCTGTTTCAGCTCACTGCCTCGCTTTTCACTGGGGCAGTGGAAACGTGGGAATGCTTTGCTGGGGCGTAATGATGTCATCACCTTGCTTTCAAAGGACCCTGGCGTCTTGACATGACAACATTTCACCTGTTGTCATTTCTACGTCCACACTCCCAGTCTGTCTGAGTGTGCCACTGCATTCAGGGAAACATTTTCACTGTACAACTACCTCCTGAGTGTTTGTGTGCACTCCGTCTTGGGCTAATAAACATGGTCTGAGAGAGCCCTTGGGGGCGACGAGGCCGGGTAATGAGAGTATGTTTAGTCTGGGGAAGCTGGGACAAATTCTGATGGATTGCATGGCCACGGCTTAACCTTCTCTAATACATACTAAAGTACAGAGAGAGTGAGTTCTGCACACTTTCACATTTTCAAATGCTACTTGGGAAATAGATGAAATCAGGTTCCAAGATACTCTCATGATTTCTGAAGTAAGATGCATATTCGAAGTAAGGCTGAAATGAAAATAGCCTGTGCTGCCAAAGAGATCTCGGCATGCAAAAAGCACAATAAATCAAGGCTTTTCTCGCTTCGTTGTGAAAGTGCATGTTTAGCGAAATTGTCTGTCGTGTCCAACAAGCACGAACTTGCTCTTTCATGTAAAAAGAAAGAACATGATGAGCTCTGATGGAGTCAGGGTGTACGGTTAGTCATTCTCAGACATATCCTGCACTCTGAAGTTTCCGTTTATGATCTTTGCACCACAAGCCCAATTGTGACAGTTCAAAGACGCCTCGCAGAATACATGGCCCTCGGGCTCAGCAGTCTTATTGAGATAACTCACCCTCTGTAATTAGCAGCTTTACATAATCCAAAATTAAAGGTTAGATTTACTTAAAATATTATGTGTTTCTCTTGATACAAGTATTAAATTATTTTCAAACTGATCATCAGAATATCTCACAAACTTAGGATAATATTTAATAAATTAATTCACACAGCTTCTTGTTGGCAACCTGTTCAGTAAATGTCAGTAAAAGTAAATTAAAAATGTATTTTTTTTTTACCTCCAAAGAACACTGTTTTCACAATAAACAACATTATATTTTAGTCTCATAGCTCTGACAGGCCATAGCCCACAATGACCACAATGCATATATAAGGAAAGTTTGAAATGGAATGCAATTTTTCTTGAAGTGTTATTGCTGGGTGCTGTAGTGCTGTCTAATTAAAATGTGTGGCTAAACTGCAAGTGCATAAGAAGGACAGGACATAAGAGCCATGTTTAGTTTATAAGGAGACAAAAACAACTCCCCACTGTGTTTTACATGTAATCTGTAATTTACTGCATATATGAATTCTTCAAAATAGAAGTTCTAAAGGGTTACAAAAGTGTCTCCATTGCAATTGTATGGTTATTTTATGAGTGTTATCTTACTAGATGATTCGTTTGATGACTGTTGTATACCAATGAAAACATTTAAGTGGAAAAGCTGCAGAAAAACTGCCTCATCTGTGATGTTTAAAGGAAAACAAATATATCCTGAAAATGTGCTCACCCACAGGCCATCTAAGATATAGATAAGTTTGTTTCTTCATCAGAACTGATTTGGAGAAATTTAGCATTACATCACTTGTTTACCAAGAGATTCTCTGCAGTGAATGGGTGCCGTCAGAGAACATCACAAATAATCAACACGACTTCAGTCCATCAATTAACGTCTTGTGAAATGAAAAGCTGCATGTTTGTAAGAAACAAATCCATCATCAAGGAATTTTAACTTTAAACCTGCTCGCTTCTGGCCAAAATACAAGTCCATAATTCATAACATCACTTCCTCTAGTGAAAAAGTCCATCCCCTGTTGTCCTCACACATCAAAATCCACCATATTTGTTTAAAACTGTTTTAGACTATTTTTGGCTTGTAACCAGTACTTGATCCAAGCACATTTACCTCCTAATTTGTTTATTTATTTATTTTTAACCGTAGAAAGAAATATTATGGATAAAGGGTTAGTCATTTTTCTGCAAATTTTTGGTTGAACTATTCTTTTAAATGAAAGAATAATTAAGTCAAAGTGAAACTTCAATTTCTACCTTTCCCACCTGGTACTCAGGCAATAATCTCATTATAACATGTCAGTAAACAAGAAGAAGAAGAAAAAATATATATTTAAAAAGATACAGCTTCCTGCCCCAGTTCCTTCACTTTCGACTGGAAACACATGCGGAGGTTTTGTAGAGCAGATATCTTTAAAAAAACAAGGGAAAAGGGATCAGCTTCAGCACTTTTGATCATTCTGAGAAGCAAGGGTGGAAATAGTTTAAAAGTGAGCGTGTTTTCACAGTAAATCTGTTCAGTGTGGCCATGGCTCTGTTTAATAGAGTAATGACCCAGGAGCTTTTAGTTGGTGCTGGCAGCTGTCTTCCTGGAAAAAAGGGCAATAAACATCTGCACCAAAGAAATGTTTGAGTTTTCATTTGCTTATTATCCGGGTTTTGCTCTGAACGTTTTTTCAAGCATGTGGGAATGTTCTTCTGATTGAGAGACACATGTCTTCAGGCCGTAGTTAGGTGATAATGTGTTTTTCTGTGGCACTTTCCACGAATGGGGCAAAAAAATTGTGTCCCATTATTTGTTAAAAGTACATTTAGGGCTCAAATCCCTCAGCATGTTTTGCTGAGAGATATTTTTTAGTTTACCTAACATTACTATTAGATATGTTAGATAAACTATTAAATTAACATGCAATTAATGGACATGAAATTAAACACATAAAATATTTATGTATTGTACCCTTTCTACAGCATGGCGGAAAGAGACAAGTTCAACCCTGTTACCAAACTTATTTTTAAAAATAAATTATTAAATAAGCACTTTTTCTTTGATTTATGGCTTTAGGAATAACTACAAACCAATATTTGGTCTCAAACTAGAAAGCCATACTGAATTAATTTAGGCTAAATGCACTAAATGAACACTGAAGTTAATAAACTTACATTGTATAAATGTGCTACATATTCACAATGTTTTATAAATATATAAAATAATAAAACCACAAAAATGAGGTTTTAAGTTTTTTTAAAAATAAATTATTAAATAAGCACTTTTTCTTTGATTTATGGCTTTAGGAATAACTACAAACCAATATTTGGTCTCAAACTAGAAAGCCATACTGAATTAATTTAGGCTAAATGCACTAAATGAACACTGAAGTTAATAAACTTACATTATATAAATGTGCTACATATTCACAATGTTTTATAAATATATAAAATAATAAAACCACAAAAATGAGGTTTTAAGTTTCAACTTTCTGCAACAAGGTTCCAAAAACTGAAAACCTCACGTAAAATAAACAGAAACCAGCTCATATAATATAGCTGATGGTTGTCAATCAACAGTTTCTACAGGTTAAATGTCTTGTTCCATTGACTATTTGTTGAAAAAGAAAATAAATTAATTCGTTTCAGATCCTGTTTTGTACCCTATTTGTGAAAGGTGCCCTGCAAATTTAAAAATAATTACAGCTTTGAAAAGCACTGTATGTGTTGACTTTGAAAGTCGCTGAAAGATCTTTAGAAGCAAACTCAATTTGTTTCTCATCATTTTGAGATATTGGTCTAGATTTATGACTTTAATGTTAGACGTAAACCATCAGAGTACAATTTTCAGTTTAATTATATCTGTCTACCTCTCCTACAACCTTCTCAAGGGACAAGGACGACACTTAGCTGTTTTTGTTAGGAGAGCATTAGCCTCCTCATGCAACCACAACTTTGATCGTTTAAACAAAAAGCAAACAAAGTCAAAGCCATTAAAAGCTCTGACCTAAAAGTAGAGCGATAAAATGAAAGTCAAACATTAAAATCATCTAGACACAACTTGCTTGTCTAAATAAGGAACACATAGCCAACATTTCCTTATAATGACTTCTCCTGGAGTTCCATCCATCAAAACTTACAAAGAAAGATCTCAGAGGACACGACAGGACTATATGCATTCACCTAAAATAATATTTAAATTATTTTCTGTAGGTGAGGCTATTAAAATGTATTTGTTCTGCGATTATTAGGGCTACATCCGAGGTTATCTTTGCTGAAGGTATAGCCATAAAGTCAGTCGTAAGAACTCACAGGGTCAAGGATACATTTGACAGACAGCTCTCTTTTCCTATTATTCCACCAGGACAGATAAATGGAGTCTTGTACTTGCAATGAAAAACACAGTAATCATTCTGTTTCACTAGCGGGTCATCAGCCACCGGCAATATTCATCTCTCAGCCGAGTAATAAAGTGTAGAGGTCACCCAAAGAGGGACAATGACCACTGCAGGGCGAGATTGATGGTCCAGAAAAGGCCAGCAAAATCCCAGCTAAATCAAAGCGATTCCATCTTAATGAAATCCCATCCCCATACACTGTAAATCATCTATGAACTAATCTATTAGTGATAATGAATTCACATTGGCAGTTTAACCTTACTTTTGCAATTCATTATATTTGAGATTAACAAGGGATAGAGTCTAAGTGATGTGTCTGTGGGGAATTATGTCTGGGGGCTGCGTTGTCAATCACAGATTGTGTTCTCGATGTCTTCCATTAAACCAGAGGAATTAAATAAGACTTTCTTTGATGCCGACAGCTTTCCTATTTAATGCCATCACTACTTTCCCCAAGATAGTTAACTCTTCATTACCCAAATTAAAGGCATCCATCTTGCTCACTGCTGCCATATTGGCTTGACCTCTGCCTGTCACAACTTCCATGTAAGATGGTGAGTGATGAATGACTACCTTCGATCCCGTCGCCCCAAACCCAACTGAGTGTCCAACTCCCTCCAATCCATTTATCTCTGGAGGCCGTGCCACAAGCCTGCTTTTAACAATGAGCGGGTAAGAGCCCTAATTGACTTTTATAGAAATGATTTTAATTATATGCCTGGCAGCTCTCTGAGAGTTCATAAAGATTGCCTAAAGCTTTTAACACAGATCTGATGGAATCTCATCAGTTATAGTACAATGTGTTACTTTGATTTGAGGGAGGATTTCCCCTTCAAAAAGCTTAGTTTTTAAACACTATGGACTAGTGATAGACAGACCATTGGCGATAATATAAATATGTTCATTTAATTTTAGATTTTTAGGACAGGGAAAACAAAGTGGATGGAGTAGATGCCTTATTCCGATGTTATTGGTTCCAGGTTTGGGTTTTCCTAATTTTTGCAACCTTTTTTTTTTTTTACGTTTATTTATTATTTTATTTTATTTTATTTAAAATACAGAGGTGACATTGTTTGTGAATAATAAACAATTTGGTATTCTTTCATTTAGTTTGTTTATTTTAGTAAAGTACAAGCTTTATATTATATTTTTTATTATATTTAGATTTTAAATGTTGCGTAAAAAATGTAACGTGTTAAATTTGATTTTAGTTACTGTGTAAAAATTATATAACTATAAACTATAATTTAAATAATTATAAACAAGAATTAATTAAAATAATGTTAAAAAATAATACATTTTAAATATTGTGCAAATACACAATTATTTAATTTTAGCAATTTATCTCATTTGCATTAACTAAATTGTATAATAAATATTGGTCTACAGCCTGTAATTACAGTTCCGTCATTGACCATTGTAAAGGCCGTATCCGCTGACCCCTAAACAGGACACATTTGAATATAACTTCTCTTCTAAATGATATATTGTCCACCTTGTCTCAATGCCCCCTGACCTCTTGCTCCCTGTTCCTTCCCAGCCAGAGACAGCTCGCTCTCCAGACACACCTTACTTCCTGAGGAGAAAATTACTCCTTTCTGAGAAAGATGTATCGTGCTCTTTGGAATGTGTGGGAGCAGACAGGTACCAACGGAGAGGGCACATCACCCGAGATACAATGCTGCTCTGGGTTCTTCCGTTCTCCTGCCAAGCTCCCGCTCGTACCTGTCAGGGGGTCATTGGGAGCGCGCTCAGTATACACGATGAACGTATGTATGACCTTAGTGACAGGTGCTGCTGAGAGAGAAAGAGAGGGAGAAAGAATGAACCAGGAGAGAGAGAGACAGATATAAAACACTACATATAAAAGAGAAAAGTCATCTCTGAAATACAGTCAGCCATGGCAGGAGATTCTCTGAGCCTCAGACAATGAGCTCATCATCCAGCACGATAGATTCATAGTGACCGTTTCTGTAACAGCTCACTCAGGATTATGACTTAATCAGAGCAGTTTATAGCGTTTAGGTAATTATTTAATCAAAGCTGGACATGCCAATACAGCAGTATGCCAGACTAATTAGGTATAGAGGTGACTTCACCTCAGTTTCTCTCTCTCTCTGCATCTCAGGCAACTGGATGAGATTGCATCAGAGATGTGCAATACTTCAACTTCAGAAGGGAGCAAAATCAACACAGCAACAAAATCTATCATGTGGAAAAAAACAACAATATTGACATTCCTTAATTGTAATTTTTAACACACAGTGAGATCTGAGCCTCCTTTAGCAACAGAACAGTTTTTTAATAAAATAATAAATATTTATAATTATTTTATTAAAAAAAACACCATATGTAAAAAATATAAATATATACACTACCATTCACAAGTCTGAGGTCAGTAAGATTTTATTTTTTTTAATAAATAAATTATTCAGCAAATATACATTAAATTGACAAAAAAGTGACAGTGAACCCTAGTTAAATAAACTACATAAATAAAACACCTATGCCATAATTTATTTAAAATACCTTTATTTCATATACTTCAAATATACTTCATATACTTCAAATCCATTAACATATTTGTTGACATATCACTTAAGACTTACTGATATAAAATTATAATGAAACTTTATTTATTACACCATGCACATTTCTTAATATTATGCCTAAAATGTGTTTTAATTTCACTATTAATAAGGATTGCAAGATCTCAGCATAATATCAGTCTTAAAATGCAAGATATTTAAAGTGTACTTGCAATAGTTGCAATAGTGCAATATTAATATATACTGTATGTGTGTGTAACCCTGGACCACAAAACCAGTCTTAAGTGTCAAAAGCTTAAAATATTTCTTGTAAATCTCAACTTATAACATTAATGTAATCAAATTAAATATAAAACCAAAGCTATTTGCCAGGGCATTAACGTGTTTATGGAAAATATTTTATAGCTTGTTATAGAAAAACTAGTTATGTTCAGAGTCCAGAGCCTCGATCATAACATTATAACAGGTACTTTCCAAGTAGAGACCTGCACTATCGCGAGACTCAACACAGCAGAGTGCAGTGCGGCGCGGGACAACACCTGATGGGCGGGTAGAGACTCGTGTGTTTTGTTAGGATAGGACAATATTTGGCCGAGATACAGCTATTTGAAATAAAGAAATCTAAATATTCGGAAAATCGCCTATAAAGTTGTCCAAATGAATTCCTTAGCAATGCATATTACTAATCAAAAATGAAGTTTTGATATATTTACGTAGGGAATTTACAAAATATCTTCATGGAACATGATCTTTACCTAGTGTGATCGCTCCGTGCTGCGCTCGGGCACGGTTCGTTTAGCCGTCCCTGGCTCGGTTGGAAGAGGTGGGCCAGAGCGCGGTTCATTGGGCTCGGGCGCAGTACGCATGTAGTGTTGGAGTGCGGAACTTTTGATACGTGCAGTATGATTGCGTGAACATTTGAGAGGCAAAAGTGATAGATCTATAAAGCAATGATTTATACTTACTGTGCATGTCATTGTGTTGAGTGTGTTTAGGCCAGTTGCAGCTTGGCGAACACATATGACTCAGTCGGCTCATCCTGACTAACCTGCTATTAGTCACATGCAGCCTGTCTGCAGATGAAAGTCGAGGAAAGACTCAGTCCCGCTGATCCTTATCTAGCTGATTAGGGATTCCTGACAGCTTTGACACTGAAACTCGGCGCAAACCGTGATTCAGATAAAAGAATGATGAATGTGACTGCTGTATCTCAGCTTTAGTTCCGGAGGATTCCACAGTAGAGACAACCCTCTGAATTTCCATGATTAATGCCAGCCACGTGATGCGGACAATGAGAACGATCAAAACACGTCTGGAGGCAAACGGAAAAGACAAAATATTATATATAAAAGCAACCTGGAGGAATCGTTTCTGTTTAAAGATAGACTTGTAACCTTCCTGTTCATGGTTCATCACCAGACACTAAGAAACTTCAAAAAACTTCACCTAGTGCAGTAAAAGCCCATAATCAGTTCCCAGAATGCACCAGGGCTCTGTATTTGAGCACATAGTATGACGCCACACTGTTTATACTACAGTACTGCTTTGCATTATTTTAGAAACTTCTTAGTCTTATTGTCACCACATCTCAAATTATATGTTGTATTTATTAACATTAGAGCAAACTGGCTGACTTTTGTTTTGCTAAGGCTAATTTAGCTAGCATTTGTATGTCTCCTAAATACATACAATAAAAAAATCACTTTCAATTTTAACAAATTTGTTTGAACATTGGAAATAGAAATGATACATGATCAGATCATAAAAAAAATATTTTGTGCTACTGTTTTGACAGAAAGTTTTGGAGTAAAATGACCGATTTCTTTGTTATGCTAAAGCTAATTTCTTAGCTAGCATTCAATGTATCTCAAATATACACAATCTATTATTTTCCCTTATGAAAACTAACCATGGTTTTACTACAAATAAAACAAAAAAACATGGTTACTATAGTTAAACCATGGTAACCACGAATTACTACACAAACCATGGTATTTGTAGTAAAAATGTGGTTACACAAATGGTAATCAATACACCAAAAAACATGGTTGGTACACTTTTACTAAAACCATGGTTAATTTTTTAACAAATTTGTGTTTAAATATCATTTGGCTAATTAGAAATGACACATTCTCAAATATTCTGTTCATAAGTGATATTTACCTTACTTTCCAACGTCACAACAACATTTCTAAATATTTTGAATAATTTCAAAATTACTAGTGTGTACACAAAACTAAACAATATTTTCACACTTTGAATTTGAACAAATTGGTTTTTAAACACAATTTGACTAATTAGAAATGACACATTATTAAAAAAATATATATATATGTTCAAAAGTTATGATGCCACAACATAAACACAACATGAAAGTCTGAAGAAGCACCACAATACAGCTATCATGATATAAAAGTACTCAAACTTAGCATTTGTATCCAAAATACACACAAACAATATTTCACTTTTAATTTGAACAAATTTGTTTAAATATCATTTGACTATTACACATCATTAAAAAAAAAAATAGAAACACCCTTTACTGCAACCGTGACATAAAATTACTAATACTGTGATAGATTACGGTTATTCCTCTCACCTCTACTTGAGTATGTTTAGCTTTAGCATAATCAGGCACACTAGGGTGGAGGTTAGCAGTGGTGGTGTCTGTAGGGAGGGTTAAAGGAACGGGAGACCTGTGGCAGATGGTGGGGCTGGGGGACAAAGCCTCCCTGCCTTCAGCTGGATCTGGATGATATGGGGCATGGATGAAATATGCTGGCAAGGATCCACGTCCTTCAGTTTACACACATACACACTCTGACACCACCACACCGCAGTGATCCCTCAGCATGGGGGGTCCGCCAGACAGGGATCAAAACAACAGTCAAGACAGAGGCACAGAATGACACAGGAGGTGAGGGGTCTGAGAGAACACGGCAACTGTTTGATTTCAAACGCCTGGTTTTTAACACGTCAGTCATGCTGTATTATGATTGGAAAAGACTCTGAACCCCTTGCTGGAATGAGTTCAAAAATAAAACAAGAAATGTTGTTTAGCAAGACCCGAACAACCTCCCTCCACCTCCATTAACTTCTATCACTCTCATATATGTTCACTTTATTTCTAATTTACAAGCTTCATACAAATGTTCAAACAAACGAAAAATTATTTTATTATTTATTTACCCCAGTGTTTAGTATTTAGTAATATAAGTAGTATTTTAGTAATATTTATTTAGTAATATTTAGTCATTGTTTTAATTACTTAAATTGCTTATTTTCAAATTTTAAAAATAAAGCATTTATTTATTTAAGTATATATTATTATTATTATTATTATTATTATTATATTTTATTTCCCTTCATGCTTTTCCCCCCCAAGTTATGATTTATTTTTTTATGGTTTTACTTTTAGTTAGTAATGATAACCCTGATTTACTCTTATGTCATTCAAAATCTGTATGACTTTATTCTACAAAACACAAAAGGTGAAGTTTTAAATATGCAGTGAATGAGGACTGATGCTTTAAAGCTTAAAAAAAAAGATGCAAAAGCATAATAAAAGTATCATAAAAGCATCCATACAACTTTTGTATTATATTCCATGTCTTAAATGATAGCTTTGTGTCATGAAAAACCAATGTTTAAGTGGTTATTCACTGAAATCTTCCCTTCAGTGACCTGTTAACCACTGTGACCGGATCATTGACCTGAATTCAAGAACCAGATCAGTCCAATTCATGAATAATTCATTCATGCTGTTTCTTTTTTCTTCTTCTTTCTAATCTGCTAAAAATATCTAATGCTGTTTTGTTCACAAATTGGACATTATGTGCCACATCAAGTTTTATTCTGTGCTCAGCATTACACATTAAAATGAACTTTTCAGCAATCATATCACTTCAAAACTCCACATAACAGCCAAAGAAAAAGTTGAGTCATTTGGATCACTTTTATGATACTTTGATGCATTCACTTCTATAACACATTCACTTTCATTACATAGAAAAGACTGGCAGGCTCTTCTTCACATTCATGATTTGTGTCTCATGGAAAGAAGAAAGTCATGCAGGTTTGGGACAACATCAGGGTGAGCAAATGCCTGCAGAATTTTCATTTTTGGGTGAACTAGTCCTTACATTTTAAATAGTCCCTTGCCCTTCAGCTATTTTTGGAAGAACACAATCTCCTTGCGATCTGAATCTGCTGCTGAGATGTTTAATGCTAAACCTTTCACTCAAATATGAGGCTAATAAAGAATGCTTGGTTCAACTCTTCAAACAGGTGTTCACAGCGAAACTATCCACAGAGGACAGATATCCAAAGAAGAAGTGGATGTGAGGCTTTGAAAAACCACAGAGAGGAAAAGATGGGCAAAACATCAAAGCTTGGGCAGGATGAGTCAGAATCTGCTTCAAAACACCTCTCTGCTGGAAATTATTCAGGATTTGAAATATCAACAAAACAGAAACATGTAGTACCAGTGTAACATTTGCGCTGCAAGGGATTTACACACATTTCCTGGATACCAACAAGATTCAATACAGATATGATATTTGCATCAGCTTCAAAGGAACATCATGTCACAACTTATTCCCCATTTCTTTTTACAGAACATGTAAAGTCAATATGGATTATGACACGCACTACTTGTATGCATGTGTTTTTTTTTTT
>NW_015640445.1:1193958-1197151 GCF_001515625.1 Sinocyclocheilus rhinocerous | reverse complement strand
TACGTGACGCTATAGGGACATTTTCTGCAATCTGGTTTGCAGCTGAGTTTAGCTCAGTTCCTGTTGTGCAAATGGTTGAGTATAGCGCTAACAAGCCAAGGTCTTGGAATTCCCAGGGAAAACACGATGTAGCATACTGTACATTAAATTTTAAGATGATTTAGATAAAATGAATGTTTCTTCAACCATGGCCACGTTTGCCCTCTCTTAAAAAGACTTTCCACAATTTCACTAGTTTAATTTGTTTACTAACAATATTCAACAGGAGAATTACTTTTTATTATATTTCATTCTGAAAGCCATGAACATTTCTATCATTCTATCTCAAATAATGTACAGTATGAACACTTTTCACAGACTGATGATGAGTTTCCACATTTATATCTATCATTTAAAAAAAAAACACTATTATGTATGTTTTATAACACTATACTTTGTATTTTATTACCATGGCATTAAATTACAGAAAACTAGTTAACACTGTATGAGTGTTTCTAATGCAACGGCTGAAGGAGTGATGGCAAATTTGACATATTTCTCTGTTCTGATCAAACGGAACTACAAAAATTTGTTGTATTTTTGTTTTCCATCATAGAAATTTACTACGACTACTTTTACCCAACTATGACTGAAAATCACATTTTAAACATTTGTGGAATAAAATATCACAGCTAATAGTGTATGTATCCAAAATTACTGTAAATGGCTTGATAAAAAAAAAAAAAAAAAACATAACTGTGGTGCAGATGACCACATAACAGGGGATTATTTATTTATTTGTTTGTGTTTTAAGAAATAAAAAAATCGTATAAAAGGCTTGAAAAAAAAAAAAAAAAAAAACATAACTGTGGTGCAGATGACCACATAACAGGGGATTATTTATTTATTTGTTTGTGTTTTAAGAAATAATTAAGCTAGACTTTAACAGTTTAATATAGACAATCGGGGTCTGGTACAAGTGTACTAGAAAGACAGAGAGACAGAGAGACAGACAGACAGACAGACAGACAGTCAAAAGGTTGCATCATTTTAAAAAAGTTGGATTGGTTGGATTCCAAACATGCAAGATTTTACTTCAGCTAGAAAATCATTCAAATTTGAGTGATCAAGAAAAAAACGGTAATTTCTTTCAAATTAAACTGAATGGACACAATTGTTGTCCTGATACCAGCAAAACAAGTTTTTTGTTTATTTTCACAATTAATTCAACTAATGACAGTAAAGCCAGAATTTCAGTTGCATGTTTGTTTACATCTTCACAGATTCTTTCTTGTTTTCACTATCTTTTGCACGTGCAGATGACCACATAACAGGGGATTATTTATTTATTTGTTTGTATTTTAAGAAATAATTAAGCTAGACTTTAACAGTTTAATATAGACAGTCGGGGTCTGGTACAAGTGTACTAGAAAGACAGAGAGACAGAGAGACAGACAGACAGACAGACAGTCAAAAGGTTGCATCATTTTAAAAAAGTTGGATTGGTTGGATTCCAAACATGCAAGATTTTACTTCAGCTAGAAAATCATTCAAATTTGAGTGATCAAGAAAAAAACGGTAATTTCTTTCAAATTAAACTGAATGGACACAATTGTTGTCCTGATACCAGCAAAACAAGTTTTTTGTTTATTTTCACAATTAATTCAACTAATGACAGTAAAGCCAGAATTTCAGTTGCATGTTTGTTTACATCTTCACAGATTCTTTCTTGTTTTCACTATCTTTTGCACATGTGTTATTCAAGTATGCTTTTGTTTGCTCTTTGATTTTTAATCGTGTAGTTTAATGTGAGCTGCATAACACATAAGCAGAGGTCAGCCAGCAGGTCTTGTGCCATTTCATTAAGTCTTAAAACAAGTGGGCAGCTGCACAATGTTCACACATCAAAGGACGAAAGCCTGAATATACACGCGTGTTTATCTCCATTCTTTACATTGAGAAATCCAGATGTCTGCAGCATGCGGTGCTTTTATTTTCCCATTAACTTGAGACACAATTAGAGCAGAACTGCAGGCCAAGGGCTTCCCGACTGTGAACTCGAGTCAAACTGTTTCAACAGCAACAAATGTACCATGAAAAATGTAACCATGTTTAAGCCTCCACTGCTCTTGTTTACAGACGTGCAGTATCTCAACACATAATCCGGCGCTATTGCAATAGGTTGTTTCAAGTGCAAACATGTTTAAGCAGGACGTAAGTAAATATAGCTGGTGTCGGTGTGAGGAGACGTCTGGGTCTGTGCCCTGTGAAAGGATACATTGAATGGCCTTCCCGCACAGAAATGTCTCTTATGCAACATCTCCAATTATAAGTGTGATTAGATCATAACCCCCAGAGTTCAAAAAGGTTGGAGGCAAAATAATATTTTGCATCAACAAAATCAAACCTTTTTATAGCAGCTCAGATTACTTTTTTAGCCATTTTTTTATTAAAAGGATATGCAACCACATCAATACGAGAATGTATAAAACACATAGATTATAGGTTTTCTTATGGGGGGAAATGAGCATTGCGTAATGAAACAGGTTCACATGTAAACAAGCCATCCATGTATATAGTATTGTACTGAATATACCATGTACATGTATATAGTATAATACTGCATATAGTAAAATAAAATAAAATAAAATAAAGAAACATAGTATTTCAAAGTAAAACTTAAAGTGTAACAGGATCATACTAGTTATGTTTTCATTTTTGTTTCATTAATAGCAATTAAATATACCCTACAGGGGCAAGAGTTGTTTGTTTGTTTGTTTGTTTGTTTGTTTGTTTTAAGAAATAGAAATTAATACTTTTATTCAGCAAGGGTAAATAAATTGACCAAAAGTGACAGTAAAGGCATTTATAATGTTACAAAATTTCTATTTCAAATAAAAACTGTTATTTTGAACTTTCTATTCATCAAGGAATCCTTAATAAATATATCATTGTTTCCACACACACAAAAAAAATCTGTTTTCAATAATAACAATACTATGATAAAATAATAATAATAACAATAATAACAATAAATTATTATTATTATTATTATTATTATTATTATTATTATTATTATTATTATTATTATTATTATTATTATTATTATTATTATTATTATTATTATTATTATTATTATTATTATTATTATTATTATTATTATTATTATTATTATTATTATTATTGTTGTTGTTGTTGTTGTTGTTGTTAATTA
>NW_015640445.1:1176355-1193026 GCF_001515625.1 Sinocyclocheilus rhinocerous | reverse complement strand
ATTATTATTATTATTGTTGTTGTTGTTGTTGTTGTTGTTAATTATTAGTATTTAGCACAAAATCAGCATATTAGAATGATTTCTGAGGGATCATGTGACACTGAAAATTAAAATAATGGAGCTTTGACATCACATGAATAAATTACATTTAAAAAATGTTATAATAGAAAGCTGTTGTTTTTAATTGTATTTATATTATTGTAATATTTATATTATATTTTCTATTTATATTATTATATTATTTATATTATTACTGATCAAGTAAATAAGAAAAAATAAGAAAAGCATAAGAAACTTCTTTCAAAACCATTTAAAAAATCTTACTGCCCCCAAACTTTTGAAGGGCAGTGTAAATTAAATACAATATGCCTATGGAAATACACATTGGGTCGTACCTTGGAATATCATATTTCATCCAGTGTGGATTGATGTTTTTTTTTTTTCTTTTTTTTGCCCAAAATATTGAGCTAGATGTCTGAATTCTTAGCATTCAAGATCAACACACTTTGAAAGGCTCTGTGCATGAAGCGGTATGACCCAGTGCCCTTGGATCTGGAGACTACGCTTCTCTATGAAACTATGAATGGTAGAAATGGCATGCTGGATTTAATAATCATGTCCTGTGCTTGTAGACATATGAAATGGATGGCCTTCAAATTAAATGTATATATATCCTACAGACATGATCCTTCAGAAATCATACTAAGAGGCTGATATGGTGCTTAACAAACATTTCTTATTATTATCAAGGTTGAAAATAATTGGTGTCCCAAACCAATGTTATCAATGTTGTACTGCTTTATATATTTTTGTGGAAACCATGACACTTTTTTTCAGGGTTCTCTGATAAATAGAAAATTCAAAAGAACAGCATTTATTGAAAATAAAAATATATATTTTTTTACATTATGAATGTCTTTAATGTCACTTTTGATCAACCTACTTACCTACCTATGAATGGTAGTGAATCATGGTTTTCTTAAATATATTAAAATAGATCATATTTATTAGTAATAGTAATTATCATATTTCACAATACTGTTTGACTGTATGTATAATCATTGCAGCTGGTTTGAGGATTAAAACACACCTTATGATCAAAAACTTTTGACTTTTTTGGAAACTTTTAGGTATACATGGCCTTTTTCTACCTTCTCTCTGGCCCTTAGAATACATTTTCTGCAGTGTCTTTACAGGGATAGCTCATCCCAATGTTGTTTTAGACTCCACTGACGTATGGACAGTTAAAACATTCTTTAAAATATCATACAGGTTTGAAACAACATAGGAGTGAGTCAATGATAACAACGATAACAATCTCTATCTTGTAAAAATGACTTCAAAAGATAAGGAAAATTTGATTCCTCTTGAAATGATCCCTTTAAACAAGCATGGCTATTTTGAATGCCTTCTATTATTTTTTAGCTTGATAGACCCATCTGGTCTCCAACATTTTTCAGTTTGATACATATATATATATATGTACTCAAAAATCCAAATATCTAAATGCTCCAACATGCTCTTGCAGTAACATGAGAGACTCTTTTTTATTCCACTGAAACACAGATGTAGAGGATACTCATCACAGGGAAGAAATCGCGCGCAAATCCACCGCCATAATTGGTTTCAGACATGTGAAGATGGTAAAGACACAGAACTATGACACAGGGCTCACTCTGTCTCTCTCACTTTATAGGTCTGTCTTCTCCTGGGCCTCAACCCTGAGGCCCTCCATATGTTGAAAGGTTACAAAATCCAACCAAATGACCTGTTGAAAGCATTGTCTTGATTTACTGACTTGACTTCTTCAGCAAAATACTTATTTTAACTAAAATATTAAAATTTGATTATTTGAAAAATATAAATTACATTTGAAATTATATTACAAGATAAACTATAAATTATAAAGTAAAACAAATTAAATTATAAAGCAATATACACATTAAATTAAATCATTAAATGAAATTAAACCAAATTTGTATTTGATAAAATGATAAGTCTGTAAGCAGTCTAAAAGACTGTGGGACAGAAGAAAAAATGTCTTGAAGTCACTGCAAGGTCAGGTATTCTATAACACTGAACTTTCTAAAGCACCTGTTCTTTCTTGTCTGTTTGAAACATGTGGGTTTATAGCAGGAACTATTCCTCTGCCAAATGTTTGAAACAAAAATGTGAGCCCCTGTAAGTTACTGTATTTGAGTGCCAAAGGTCACACAAATATAGAAGTTTTTCAAAAGTTTGAAGAAAATATCAATCAAAATGCAAGTTTCCCATTCTGATTTCTAAAAAATTTAAAATAAATAAAACAATCAATCTGGTCCTCTTTGACATTTCAAAAAGCGTAATTGATATGTAAATCCCCTTACATATCAGATTTCTTATAAGTAAAACAGACATGAAAGCATGTTGGGCAGAATACTGCATGTCTGAAGCAACACCAGCCCAGGCTGGTTTTATTCTTAGCCAATGAGTGTGAAGTCAAAACAAGTTAGACTTCCTGCTGGCCTCAGTGCTGGTTTACAAACCAGACCACTGTCAAGAGTAAGTCCCCTCTCTCTCTCTCTCTCTCTCTCTCTCTCTCTCTCTCTAGCTAAAGTTATCTTAAGGACAACGGAGTCTGGGCTGGTACTTTTATCACTTTCTGCAGTAACTCTGAATACTTCCAGCTGCCAGTAATGAATAACTTTACCTTAACTTTCTCTCTTACTTTATCTTCTTTACACAAATCAACACATGAAAAGTCAGTCCTTTACCCACAAACACAAATAGCTATTTATATACATCTGAAACAGTGTTCACAAACCTTTTTACTTCCATGATGTGGCATATTTGTGAGCAAAACAAGATAGTCAACAACACGTAGGTAATTGATGTATTAGGAATTTGACTTGATCATGAAAATTGGGTTCTAAATTATAGTATATAATATATAATTAAAATAAAAGAGAGTTTGGTAACGTCAGTTTTTATTTCTTTTTCCTTTTTTTCCCCCTCAAAATACAAACAGTAACACATATTAAGAAACTATAGGGATCATTGACCTATAATATATGTCACATATAAACCAGCTCAACTAAGAACCAATGACATACTACTGTTCAAAAGTTTGAGGTCAGTGAGAATTGTATTATTTTTATTTATTTATTATTGTTATTTTTAAGAGAAAGTAATTGAGCACTGAATACTTTAACTGAGCAGGGACACATTAAACTGATCAAAGTAAAGACAATTATAATGTTACAAAAAATACTGTATATATATATTTTTTTTAAATGCTGCTCTTTTGAACTTTCAATTCATCCAAGAATGCATCATGGCTTCATTGTTGTGAATGTATCACGATTTGCACAAAAATATTAAGCAGCACAACTGTTTTAAACATTGATAATATTATGAAATATTTTGAGCACCAAATCAGCATATCAAAGGGCCTAGCCTAACTCTAACTGTAAAAACAGGGAGTAATGGCTGCTGAAAATTCAGCTTTGCCATCACATGAATAAATTACATTTTAAAATATATTAAAATTGAAAACAACTATTTAAAATCATTATAATATTTCACATTGTTTCCATTTTACTGCATTTTTGATCAAATAAAAGCAACCTTGGTGAGCATAAGAGACTTCGGTCACTTTATTTTAAGATCCAGTTCTCGCCATTAGCAATCCATTAACTACGACTTTTGCCTCAATAAACTCCTAATTTGCTGCTTATTAATAGTTAGTAAGGTTGTTCTTAAGTTTAGGATTAAGGATGTAGAATATGGCCATGCAGAATATGTGCCAATATGTTAAAAATAGGCATGCTAATAAGCAAATAGTTAATAATGAGAATTGGTCCCTATTCTAAAGTGTTACCGAGACTTCTTTAAAAAAAACATCTTACCAACCCCAAACTTTTGAACGGCAGTGTGTGCCATACAAATGTTTGTCCTTGACACAGTCAAATACCCAAACACACACCCCTGTACCCCCTTAACCCCTCAGCTCATTCTCCCTGTGTTCTAGAAGGATGTGGGTGTTGATTTATGGACCATGTCCAATCGGCTGAAATCCCCCCTTCTCCTCACTGCAAGCCAAAGGGTCACCAGCACATTTGCTAGGTAGCAGGCCAAGGAAAACATTTTGTTCCTGAATCACCAGCTAAGCAAAAGGGGTAGGAGGAATTTGGGCTTGTTGTCAAAGGCCAGTGAATTCAGAAGCCAGAAGCGTTCAGTCTAATTACAGACCCGCGTTACACAGAGACTGCAGCAGGTGACAGTGAAACACTAGACAGTGCATCTCCTTGGCAGCGCTGGGAATTCATTGCTTCCAAACCTATTCGGAGTGCTGAAAGAAGACAACCTGTTGCTCAATTACAGGATTAAGGCGAAGGAATGTTTAATAAGAGCATAAATATATTCTGACGTTGATTTAAAACAGCCATGATGGTATCTGGCAAGCGTAAACCGCTTCGCACAGTTTACCACAGTCTGCATTATGCTTAGCTGAAAGTATCGCAGCTGTTTTGGGTTTATCGCTGTGCTAATATTTCAGTTCTATGACCTCCGTCTAGCTAACTTGATAAATACTAGCTGTGTAAAAAGTTGCCTGTAGCCTTCGTATGGCGCAAACAAGCCATCCGAAGGCCACCGAGGATGTGAGATTTAGCAAGGATTTAAAGGGGTTTGTGGGTGTGCGTGGGCTGCAGCTGTCCCGAAATAGGAGAAGTCTATGTTGAGACACTAGCGTCCATGTTTATGTTAGGACGGCTGCAGGTGGGCCACTCCAGTGGTCACACATAACTTCACATCACATGAAGTTTGATTTAAAACTCTGTGGGTCAAGCAGTCAACAACTTCCCATAATCCATTGCGTTGATTCTAACATGTGATATGATACCGGTCATTTAAGATACAATGTTATTGCTAATAACAGTAGCCAAAGCTTTTCTAGAGTAGCAAAGTGCCAAAGTTGCCCGTCAAAAGGCTATATCCAAAGCGCTCTGATTAAACCACATTCCTAATATGATTTAAGACTGCAAACCTTTGCGTTGAGCGCGACGCATGCTATTCAGACACCATTCAGTGTATGAGTGGACTATTAAATTAAAGCACAAACCATTAAGCTGCTATGTACTTTAATAGACATTGCAAAGAGGGTGAAAATATGAAGTACCATTACTGAATTTTATATAGCAGTGATTCTGAAAAATGTTCTTAACCCTCATCCGTCCCTCGGGTCATTTTGACCCAAAACTCATTTTGAAAGATTTTTTTTAAAAATCGAGCGTTGATCTTTATGGTATGAGACTTTGTTACATTTGTCACACTTGAACCGGGAATAGATGAAAAAAAAATTCGAGTGAATTCGAGCAGTTTAAGTGGGTGCTATAAAAAAAAGTATCAAAAGTGTCCCTCGTGGGTCATATTGACCCGCCACTGGAAAAGCATGGAATTTATGAAAAAACTTTATTTAATTTATTATTTTATTATTAATTAATTAATTTTTATTTAATTTTGTCACACTTGAGCATGGAGCACACACACACAAAAATTGAGTTGATTCGAGGATTCTATGTGGGTGTAATACAAAAAACGTTACAAAAGTGTCCCTCGCGGGGCATTTTTACCCGCCACTGGAAAAGCATGGAATTTATGAAAAAACTTTATTTAATTTATTATTTTATTATTAATTAATTAATTTTTATTTAATTTTGTCACACTTGAGCATGGAGCACACACACACAAAAATTGAGTTGATTCGAGGATTCTATGTGGGTGTAATACAAAAAGTATTACACCCACAAGTATTACATTCATTTTGACCCGGCCATAGAAATGAATGGAATATCCGAAAAAAACAGCATTTTTTCATTTATTTGATTTTTTTGACTATACAAAATCTGACACAATCCAGAAAAGATGCATACCCAAACAAAGGGCTGAGACTGCAGAATGTCCTCAATGCACAAAAAACTCACATATCCACACACACACACACACTCCCATTGAAACGCATTATAGCTTGTATGATGTTTCTGCTGGGAAATGACTGTCATTTTGAATTTTTCTTTGACTTACAGTTAAATCTGAGTGATGGGGTGGAGACCAATGAGTTTATATCATATTTATATTTTTAAATGTATCTTTTATATTTATTACATATTTATGAAACTGTATGAATATGCATGTGTTTGGATTAAAATTCAGTATAAATTTCTTTTTTTTTTTTTTTTTACAAAATATCGTTTTTTTTATGTTTTGATATATATCTGAAAGCCTTGAGATATATCTGAAAGCTTAATAAAGCCTCAAGTTGATGTAGTTTTAAACATTTCACTTGTTTGGCTCATTTAATAATCTCCATAGGGTTCTCTAGGACCCTCTAGTGGCTGTAAAAATTCAATTTTATGTAATTTTTCCCCACCAGATGGCATCAGAGACACTCAGTGACCCAGGTCCTGATGGATGATCATGTTTAAAGTATAAATATGCAGAAATGGTGTCTTTCTTTGTTTTGTTTTTTTGGTGAAAAAATGTATAAAATATGCACATTTTCATAAAAATATCCAGAATTTAATGTGAATAAAAAAAAAAAATAATAAAAAAAAACCTACATAAAAAAATAGGGGAAAAATTATAAAAATTGACCAATATAAGCTTTCTGGGCCAAAAATAAAATTAGTGTCATGTTTGG
This sequence comes from Sinocyclocheilus rhinocerous, assembly GCF_001515625.1. Taxonomy (NCBI): domain Eukaryota; kingdom Metazoa; phylum Chordata; class Actinopteri; order Cypriniformes; family Cyprinidae; genus Sinocyclocheilus; species Sinocyclocheilus rhinocerous. The sequence goes on along the minus strand of NW_015640445.1, from coordinate 1,186,347 downwards.
CCTTCGGGTCATTTTGACCCGAGAGGGACACTTTTGTTATAGGTTCGGGAGGGACGGATTTAAAGGATGCGAAATGCAAATAATTAAATAAATTAACTGTAGTTAGAGTAGCAAAATTAATAGACTTAAACGCTTCCCATATTGGCTGTTGATGTCAAAAAATGTGCGACCAATATGCCTGTCGCAATAATCAATATATCGCGCAATATATGCACATGACCTCAATAATTTCTGGTGACGCAATATATCGCCCATTATATTTACTTAAAAATTAATGTCACCACTTTTGCAGCTTCTCGTACAAAACGTGATGTAGTCATGAGGTGCTAGTTCAAATTTAAAAAATGCATCTACAAACAAAGTTTCATCTGCACATATGGCCTTGTTTAGTGATCTGTGCCTTTGTGATTGAAAGCAGGATTAAAAAAAAAATGTTGTAAAAAGGCAAAAGTCTTTACTGCCACTTTTGATCAATTTAATGCATCTTTGCTGAATACAAATATTTGACCTCAATTACCTCAAAATGAACAGTGTATTATTGAACATTTGATAAAGGTATAGGCAAGCTAATCAAGCTAGACATATTCTAAACTGAACATATACAGTAACTTGCCATTAAATGATGACTAAAATTAAAAACATGTTTAATTTCAAAATTTACGAATATACAGTATATTGTACCAATTACATGTACCAATTTATAATTTCTCAGAATAATTGGTTGCCGAGAGCATGAAACCATCTATCTACAAATCCTGCAGCAAAACCAAAGTCACACACTTTCTCCAGGCAGCCCATGAGGCACAGAAACTTTGAATGCTGGATGTTTGCGCCAAAAAAAAAAAAAAAAATTCTTATAGAAAGTCAGATGCACAGCACGAAGGAGTGTTGTGAACTTTGCTCTGCACTTCTCGAAATGAGCCGCGCTGAATTCTCCTGTGCCGGTCTGTCCAAAGGGAGGCACAGGGAGAAAACCCTATTAAATTTGGGGGCACACACTTCTCAAACTGACAGCCCGTGCTGAGACAGCAGAGGGACAGAAAAAAGAAAAGAGAAAGAGAGAAAGCCGAAAACATCCCCCACTCTCAGACCTGTCACCCATGTCAGGTCCATGTCACGGTAGCCTGGGAGGGAAAAGAAGCAATGGTTTTTTCAGTAGAGCCAGGTCAACACAAAGAGCACCTAATGATGTGTCCAGATACAGTTTGGCAGGGATGGACAGACAGTGTGTCCTCCGCGGAGAATTAATTCAGAAAACAGTCAAGGAGCTGGAGGGATGAATAACACTAATCTCCTTCATTTTGAGCCAGAGTTTGGCTTTTTAAAAGCAATAAAAGTCACGGGATTGGGACGCCAATTCCGGACTGACAAGTTGCCATTAATGGATGATGGTTAAAGTAGAACATGAATGTCATTATATGATAATGAATGGGGAATTATAAGCACATGATTTGTCAGGTTGTGTTTGGAAATGGATGAATATTTCAGGTAGTGTGTGTAGTCGGATTCCCTCCAGGCACGGGTAATGGGCAGATGTGCTGGATATGATGTCAGCAGAGACTGCATTAGACTGCTGAGGAGGCCAGTGACTGACATAAGGAAGATAGTTTGAGACACACACTTCACAGAAGCTGGCGCAAAAACAAAAGCAGGAATCCCCACCCGCCTCACCAACTGTTTTCTACTTCCGCCCTTGACTTTTGACCTTACGCGCATACACTAATACTTGCAGCTTCTCTCATGCGACACTGATTCTTCTCATGCATGCCAACAAAAAGCCAAGTCTACGGTATTTCAAAGAACTTCCTTCTCAGTCCTGTTTTAAGAAATATTGACTTTTCCAGCAGTCAGTACCAGTCATGTGAGTTCATTATTGACTTCTTAAGGAGAAAGCAACTGAAGCCTCTGCTTTTTTCTGACATGGCTGGACTGATTTTGACTGATTTTTTAATCTTGCTGTGTTATTTAGCAATATGGCTCAGTGATAGAATTAATTGGACGGATTGTGCATGCTAGGGGTAGCTTTATCCAGAGTAATGCTGGGAAATTGGAATGTGACTCATCTGTTTTAAATTGCTCACTGACTTCAAAGGTTCATCAGTATACAGTCGTGTTTGAAGGTAGAGATAATGTTTGAAGGTAGAGATAATGACATTATGATAGAGAGAGGATGGGGCAAAATGAGAGAGTCAGAATATAGAAAGCCCTCAAATATGATACATCTTCAAAAGATTTATTTTCATTTTTAAGTCAGATGTTTTCTAAATCTGATTTGGTGCTCAATAAACATTTCTCAATGTTATCAGTGTTGAAAGCAGTTGTGCTGCTTAGAAGTAATTTTTTTTCAGGATTCACTGATGAATAGAAAGTTCAAAAGAACGTCTCGGTTACGTATGAGCTCAACTGGCTGCGGAGTGCCTCAGACCGCCCGCGCTACTGCCTAACGTAGCCTCCCCTGGCTGCCGCCAAGAAGAGAACTAGATCAAGGCAGAGGCAACGGAACTCCGCCCCTTGAGGAAACGGAGCTTGACCCGCGACTCCGAGATGATCATCTTCCTGCAATGAGAAGATGACTCATCCACAAACGCCACCTCAGCGTGCTACATGCCCAGGCACGTGAGGCAGCGATCGTGACCATCACCCAGCGCCAGGTAACGACCGCATCCAGAAACGCTCGGGTGATACGTTGTCTATAGCAAGACCCACATCGTCTTTACAAAGACGTAACGTCAAGTTTGCCACGCAACGTCGTCTTTAAAAAGACGCACCCGAAATTGCTCTTTTAGGGGAAAAAGCTCTTTTAGCGTGCTGAGGCGCACAGGTGAGATGATCATCTGCGACACAAACAGGGGGTAGTGCAGCCTGATGTGTGCAACCCACTTGACACGGGAAACCACCACCGCTGCAGCGCCGTACCGCCAACACGAAGAGCTCTCCAAGAGCGCGCTGAATTTGTTCAGTCTTCTTCTCTCAGTAGAGTAGTCAGGAGCAGAACGATGTGATCGCTCGGCTCCTCAGCGAAAAGCTGAATATGCGCTGCATCTGCTGCCTACTTATACTCACGCTGTGATCAGCGGCAGCTGGATGCAATAATCGCATGCCAATGTGCATTGGCTCGTTTAGTTTACACTCGAAGTAGATTGGTCTCTCTAAGCGAGATCCCAATTTCGTCGGTCATCCGACGTGACGTCGAGAGTGACCGACTGAAAGGGAACAGCATTTACATGAAATAATTATTTTGTAACATTATAAAAATCTGTAATGTCACTTTTGATCAATTTAATACATCTTTGCTGAAAACAAGTATTGGTTTCTTTTGATAAATAAATTAAATAAAAACCTTACTGACCGCAAACTTTTTAACGGTAGTGTATAAGACGTGGCGAGACGTGTGAATTCATTCATCATTCATCGCAAAGCACACAATGGATAATTTAGCAGCTAGCCGTTGAGTGTACATCAGTTGTACAATTGTTATTAAGCTCCGCAATGGTTTGTTACACCACTACAAATGGATGTCTCCTCAAATAGTGCACTATATAAGGGTATAGTTGGCTATATCGGACACAACCCATGACACTGATCCCTAGATTAGGGTTAGGGAGTGTTAGGACTGAGTCTGCCTAGTCAAGTCTGATATGAGTTCAAGTCCTTAACCAGTTGAGTTTGAGTGGGAGACGTTTATTAATGTCTTAATATCATGTTATTTTTTTAGGGCCCTATGAAATCCGTTTTATTTTTATTTTTTTCCCAAATTCAGTTATATTTTATTTTTTCCAAATTAAATTTTTTCAGTTTTAATTTTACTGGATTCCGGTTGTTTTTCCCCCATTTCAATTTTTCTAGACTCTGTTTTAATGGTTAAATTAAATGTTATTAATCAAAAAGCAAGTCTAATTAATTAAAATCATGAAACTTACAATATTAAACAGAAATTTATTAAACGTTTAACAAAAAATTACATTTTTAAGGCCCTAAGAAATGTTTTTTCTCCCTCTCTCAATTTCAGTTTTATATTTACCAAATTCTGTTTTCCATGAATTTTCTGTTTTCCATTTTAATTAATTGTTTCATTAAATATTAATAAGCAAAAGTTTAGTTTTTTAGTAAATTATTGTATTATGTATTAATTTATTAATTTATTTATTCATTCATTCGTTTATTCAGAAATACTCTGTTGTGTACTTATATTTTTCTGCTAAATAATTTCTGGTAAATACATTTCTGGTAAATATTCCTTAAAAAATAATGTTACAATAATAATTGTATTATTATTATTAGTAGTACTATCATTACATTAAGTAATACATTTCTGTCACAGTTTCTTCAAGTTAAGTCAAACTTTTATTTTTATGAGTTGGTGTGAAGACCTTTAGGTTTCTGTTTGTATATGATATGACGATAGTTTTTCTCAAAAGAAACAGTAAAATGCTCATGAAGTGAAGGTATTTTTTGCGGCTTAATATTAACAGACACTAGTCCATATCGCGTTTTGATTTAAGTGTACTGATCTACTTTTGATGTATCCATCCAAAATGTGGCAAATTCCGTGACCGCATTATGCAGTAAAATCTGTTTTTATGACTGGATTCCGTGATTTTGTTAGCGTTTTCCACATTGCGTAAATCATAGGGTCCTATTTTTTAATCTTTCCTGTTTCACATTACGTATGTGGACTCGACTGTACTTGCAGTACCCCAGCTCTATTCTTCAATGAGAGTTTATGGGATTTTTCACCCTTTTTATCATCCACAAGGTCAAAACTGTCTGAACACCTGTAAAATATATAAGTGTACATTTCTGGGCTCAGGCAAACAGTATGCACTGAGACCAATTTGTGTTTGTGGATTTTAATAATTTAGTTTACAGAGCTAAGTGGTTAGGTCAGCACATTACAAACTCATCCATTTTCTTTCTCTGACACACACGCACACACACACAGCAACATTAGATCTGGCTATTAAAATTCACCTTGAAACACCCCTACATGGTGCAATCGGGATTATTTAGGGTTACCAAGAGTGTCATGTAGAAAATAGCGCATTTGTTCAAACCAAAGGCATTCTGGATTTCGTTCTCAAACCGTGCAGCAGCGGAGAGAATGCCTTTGGCACTCAACAAATGTAGCAAGTGGCACATCAGTTACCATTTGGAATGTGTGATATGTATGCATGTCTTATAAGCAAGAATTCAGGAAGATAAATAAGCCACTGAAACAGGCTACAAACACACAAATGTGTGGGAAAACAAGGCCGATCTGAAATAATTCAACCAGCTACTGCATATCAAACGTTGAAAATGCTGGAATCTAACTCAGAAGCTCAACACAGAGATGGCATGTAAGGCAAGGACCTGTTAAAGGGGTGAGACACATTTCCTGCTGCGAGAGGGGGAAGGTAGCTGTTTGTGCAAAGTGCTTACAGAGGGATCTCGATGAAAAGGTTAACACTAAATCCGCAGACAGGTTGGGAGAAGTTTCCCTGCACCGGTCTTCTCCTTTTCTTTAGAGCGGTTAAGATGAAAGGAAGCTGTTTTTAAATCAGTAAAGAAAAGGGCAAAGAGGAGCTAGACAGGTTGAAGGTATATACTTGTTTTTTTTTTTTGTGAAACAGAGGTATGCTGCTTCCTTGTGAACTTCCTGATGTAAAGAGAGGGGCCAGGGGCATTATTATTCCAGAACTCATCCTGCACCAGATGTCTTGCTTTTTTTAGGTCCTGGAGGAGTGGCGTCTGACCCATGCTAACCCCTGGTCTAATGAAGGAATGACTTTGCTTGGAAGTAGTTGAAAGTAAACTGCAGTGTGTGAAAACTCTGACTCACAAATTAACATGAGAACTTAATCTTGTGGATTATGTTCTGCTTCTCAACAGCATAAAGTTTAAACACTGTGGCTGGAGACATTGAGCTTCTGAGGTTTTGTCAGAAACTCAATGTCTCCACAGCTTTTATGCTGACATGACACTCATTTTTTTTGTCCAGATATATCAAATTACTTATTAAAATACATAAAATGTATCAAAATACATTTAAACTATAACAAATTTAATATATCTCTGATTTGAATTGAATGTCATTAAAAATTGATTAATTCATTATTTTTTAATACGCAACCTTGAAAAATTTATTTTAAATCTTTATAGAAAATTATGAGTAATATGCATACTCCTATTAAGATGTAAGGGAAATATGTTATTACTTTTCACTTGAAGGTCATGACATTCTTGAACCAACATGAATACAAAAAGCATATTTCTGAGAACCTGGCACATGTATTTATATTTCTAAAACATTTTGTTTTTTAACCGTGGACACTCTTATTTTTCACTGACCCTGAAATAGAAGCATATTTGAATCCCCAAACACATAAAATGCACCACACATCTCGGGAGATGAATTGGCCTTCATCTCAGAACAAACAATCCCCTCAATTTGCATTCTACTGAGCCGTGTCCGTTCTGAATAAACTGCTGCACATTTATGGATGTTCTACTGAAATACGAAGCTTGTTTGCTGTTCTTAATATGATTTCGGCAGGAACTATTCGAGCCGTTCATGCCAGACTGGGGAGAGAGGTGTTGTGATAATGTAAAATATGTGAAAAATAATGTGTTTTTCGAACAACCTAGTATGAGAGCCTGTTCTAGTACACCCCCAAAACAAAATCAAGACTTTGTAAAAGAGCATAATAGGACCCCTTTAATGTGGGGCTGTAACCCAAACAAACAATCCAGACACATTTCCTGCTGCGAGAGGGGGAAGGTAGCTGTTTGTGCAAAGTGCTTACAGAGGGATCTCGATGAAAAGGTTAACACTAAATCCGCAGACAGGTTGGGAGAAGTTTCCCTGCACCGGTCTTCTCCTTTTCTTTAGAGCGGTTAAGATGAAAGGAAGCTGTTTTTAAATCAGTAAAGAAAAGGGCAAAGAGGAGCTAGACAGGTTGAAGGTATATACTTGTTTTTTTTTTTTGTGAAACAGAGGTATGCTGCTTCCTTGTGAACTTCCTGATGTAAAGAGAGGGGCCAGGGGCATTATTATTCCAGAACTCATCCTGCACCAGATGTCTTGCTTTTTTTAGGTCCTGGAGGAGTGGCGTCTGACCCATGCTAACCCCTGGTCTAATGAAGGAATGACTTTGCTTGGAAGTAGTTGAAAGTAAACTGCAGTGTGTGAAAACTCTGACTCACAAATTAACATGAGAACTTAATCTTGTGGATTATGTTCTGCTTCTCAACAGCATAAAGTTTAAACACTGTGGCTGGAGACATTGAGCTTCTGAGGTTTTGTCAGAAACTCAATGTCTCCACAGCTTTTATGCTGACATGACACTCATTTTTTTTGTCCAGATATATCAAATTACTTATTAAAATACATAAAATGTATCAAAATACATTTAAACTATAACAAATTTAATATATCTCTGATTTGAATTGAATGTCATTAAAAATTGATTAATTCATTATTTTTTAATACGCAACCTTGAAAAATTTATTTTAAATCTTTATAGAAAATTATGAGTAATATGCATACTCCTATTAAGATGTAAGGGAAATATGTTATTACTTTTCACTTGAAGGTCATGACATTCTTGAACCAACATGAATACAAAAAGCATATTTCTGAGAACCTGGCACATGTATTTATATTTTTAAAAGATTTCTCTTTACCGTGGACACTCTTATTTCTCCCTGACCCTGAAATAGAAGCATATTTGAATCCCCAAACACATAAAATGCACCACACATCTCGGGAGATGAATTGGCCTTCATCTCAGAACAAACAATCCCCTCAATTTGCATTCTACTGAGCCGTGTCCGTTCTGAATAAACTGCTGCACATTTATGGATGTTCTACTGAAATACGAAGCTTGTTTGCTGTTCTTAATATGATTTCGGATAAACATTATACGAATATGAAGACAAATTAAATCATGAATATTTACTTTTGCTAATGTTTTTTTCTCCATCAACGCTGTTAATGGATGTACAAACATCTGCAAAAATGAGAAAACTCTGCATTAGTCAGTGTATTCCATTGCTTCGCAATACACTACATGAAAATCTACGACCAGATGGTAGTTAGCAGCTAATGCGCCCAGTAATCAAATAAAAGAATCCAATACTCATTTTCTACTTTATGAAGACCTAAGAACAAATAGAGTTATTCAATTGTTTTTCAAACTGCAATTTGCTAGATCGAAATGAAACAGTTAGTCTGGCTGAAGATTAGATCCATTTTCCATGCGAGGGTGCGTATCCTCAACATTTAATAGCAAATGAAAGCATTACATATGCATTTGCTTGAAAAATTATGACATTAATGGCCATCTGGCTCTGTATGTATCAATCTCAAACTTGGCTTTGAAACTCACCTTAATTGCTAAATATGTGCAACCAAATGGCTGTGAGTTATATTGATATGTAGCGCAGATACAAGCACCGAAAAGGTGGGGAGTGATGGGAACGTGCCAGTTTACAAATGCAGCAAGACCTGATGAATACATACATCAAAGAATAAGGATTGCGAGTGTAAAAATGAATCATCTCACGTCGGCCTCCAAAATATTCATCTGGATATTATGAGAACGTATTGCGTCGTTACTCAAATGTCAAACGTAGGCTGGCTCGCTGTATGTCAAGCATGTATGCATGTGCCAGTGTGTCTTAATATCGACTGGTCTTTGCATATGACACCCCAACATAAAATAGTAACGAGAGCCATTTGATTCATCATTTTCGCCTACCAGGACAGACGAACGCCAGACATAAACCACCTTGTAGCCATAAAATACCCCACTAAATGGTTTTACACAATCCTGTAGAGCTTTACTACTGTCTCAATATCACCTACGATCACCTAATCTGCGCTTGATTTTATGGCCCACACGCAGAGGATTGTGGGCAGACCACAACAACATCTCTCCACTGTTTTTCTCCGCCCACCTCTCCCTCTCTAACCTGCCTTTGGCACTTTACCAGATTACCTCTGACAGGCTGAATGACTCGAGGTGAACCTCGGTGATGACAGACAATAGCCTTTATCAGTGACTTGCACACCGCAAGGCTGCTGTTCTGAAGATTAGGTCCTGTGATCAGGATTTCCCCCCCAAACTACAAGTGGAGCTTTTGAATATTTCAAGGGGTCAAGGTTTGACTGGTTAGCAATTAGCCTCTGCAGATAGATACTATCCACCTTATTTTTCCCTTAAGAGTGGGCGCGGCCATTTGTAAACTTAATGTGTCTGGCTTCCTGTGTCACCCGCTTCCAGCTATTTTTAGTTGTACAAAACACCTCGGATGGATGGAGTCCAGGGAGTGAATTTTGAGGGGGACGGCATTTCATTTCCAACTGGTTAGGTTTATTTGGAAATTAAAGTGATTTCTATATTTTATCCATTCAAAAGACCACGAAAGCGATCCCAGTTCTGCATGCAAACGTAGCGCTGTGTTCATGGTTCGCTGCGCAATGCCGTCTTTTGCCATTTAATACCTGCAGACTGCAGCCAATAGAAATGCTTCTCTATCGCTGCGCGTCCTGCTCCTCACAGCACAGATCATGAGAGCAAACTGCAGTTTTTGCCATTCATTGTAACAAAGTGCAGAGACGATGTAAATAATAGATTCAGAGTGCAGTGTAGAGAGCTTCATTCATTAAAGGGGTCATATGATGCGATTTCAAGTTTTCCTTTCTCTTTGGAGTGTTACAAGCTGTTCGTGAATAGATAAGATCCCTAAAGTTGCAAAGACTAAAGTCTCAAACCCAAAGAGATATTCTTTATAAAAGTTAAGACTCGTCCACGCCATCCTAAAACGCCATGTCTGCGTCACTGTGTGGGAAGATTTGCATAACACCGCCCAAATGTTCACGCAAAGAAAGAAGGCTTAACTTTTATTCTCGCAGTAGTATTGTTGCTGCCACCGCCGCCATGTAGTGGAGATGATGTGTTTCGTTGTGAAAGCGAAACTACTTTGTTTGGCCTTCCAAAAGAGGACAC
>NW_015640445.1:1165923-1176004 GCF_001515625.1 Sinocyclocheilus rhinocerous | reverse complement strand
TATTCGGCCAATCACAACACACTGGATAGCTGGCCGATCAGAGCACACCTCGCTTTTCAGACAGATGAGCTTTGTAAAAATCAATGTTTTTTTAATAAGGCGGGGCATAGAGGAGAAACAATAATGTACAGTATGTGGAAAATAATGTGTTTTTTAACCTTAAACCGCATAAACACATTTCATTACGCCAAATACACAAAATAATGTTATTTTTTAGCATCGTCATATGACCCCTTTAAAATGGAAGTTTGTGAGATTGCGATGAACTAAGGAAGGTAACAGCTTTTTAATGATTATAAAGAGAGTTTGCAAATGTGAAATTGAATTTATGCAACAGTCTTATAAATTTTTGATTTTATACAAAAGTTAATATTAAGTTACTTACATTTTAGGAACACTGTTGTCTATTTTGCTCTATTTCGTCAACAAAAATATAGTTCAAAAACAAAGTCACAGCTGAGACTCTGCGTATCTAGTCTTTGACACAGCGCTTTTGAATGAATCGTTTATGAACAAATCTTTGCTTTTGAACAAATCTAGTGAGTCAATGATTCAATGACCCATTCATAAAGAGAGTCACTTGCTTCTTTCCTAAATGAATCAGCTGTTTTAACAAATCGATTGAATGAATGATTCAGTGACAAAGACAGTGACTCGCTGCCACCTACTGGCGGTTTTAGTTTCATTTTTAAAGTATAAATTAAGTCACTTAAATCATTGAAATTTCTATATATAAAACGTTATATTTAAAACATTAATCTCATAACATTGTTATTATGAGATGCATTAATGCCACCTCTTGAGTCTTGAGAAAAAATGTCTTAAATTCTCTAAATATCCCTTAATGCTGATTTCATTTGACTGGAAACTTATTCTTCCTGGTTGTATCTTATTATTTTAATTGAATTTATTGTTTAATTCAAATTTTTGATAAAAGTTTATAAATCTAAATGTTTTTGGCACAAAAGATGACATACATTTAATAAAGTTAGAAAAATGGCATTACAAAGGTAAAAAAAAAAAAAAAAACTTCAAGGAGTCAAATATCAATAGGAAAGTTAATTTCTGTAATTGATCAGAGGGTGTCTGTTCCTATTTTATTTATTTATTTATTTATGTATGTATTTATTTATTTTTTTAAGTAGGAGCACTAGTGCTCCTGAAAAGAAATGTAAGCATAGAGTCCTTAAGAATGTAATATTAAAAACTAACTGGAAACGTTTTTGCAAAGTAACGTGCAAATTCACACACAACATATCTTTAATTTGGCCAGAATTGCAGGTGCTTGTCTTAATATACAAGAAGTTTTAGAGAAAATATTAAATAAGTTGTTAATAAATGTCCTGCAAAGTGTGCATTGAACTTATTTCTCTTTTTGCTGTCTTTCATGTCACAGCCTATGACAGTCTCTTGACATGTGTGCAAGCAACTTGCTGCTCCAGAGTGATTAGTCCCATGGATTTTATGGCTTATTTTATTAGCTCAAAATGGTCCAAAAGTGAGTTTATATGAGCAAAAATAAAAGGAACAAAACACACTGTGACTGAGATGAATGAGAAAGCTAATGGCTAGCTTACTCCAGGTGTTACAGACCTCACAAAAAAAAACACAATTCTCTCCAGGGCTGATTTTTAATTGGCTCATTTCCTGACTATGAAGTAGTTGTTTTAATTGACTAGGACTTTATTGGCTAAAAGATGAGAGCAAATGGACAGAGAGGGAAAAGGAAACTCAAGGGAAGGGAAGGGCAGAGAGTCTGATTCACTCTGACATCTCTGGGACATGTACCTCATGGTTTTCCTGTCTAATATTACAAGGTCTGAAACATCACCTTGGATTGATGATATTAATGCCCTCTATTCTGAATACAAATTCGCATTTCAAAATTCTGATGACCTTGGACATATCTATGCTTTCTTTCTTATAGCATCAGCATATTTTGAAAAGTAACATTATTTTGAAGTTACATCCTGTCAACAATGTTTTTCCTGTGACAGTTCAAACAGTAATAAGATCTCATGGAAATGCTCAGCAGACAACCTGTCAATGCAAACACAAATGACCACATAAAACAATGATGACCTAAGAAAAAATATTTATCTATACAGTAGGGGGTCAACAATGGAAGTCTGACATCTGACAATGATGTCACTTTTAATAAGCAGACTCAGTATAAACCAATACAAACCCTCAAGTGTGATTAAATGATAAAATATGCTCTACATAATTCTTAACCCACCTGTACCACAGATGTGAGCTGACAGCATTAGAGACATGCTCACAATGCCATCCCACATCCTGGGGTTTCATTGGGAATTTTCTAGGAATACCATCAGGCAAGTTCCTGCAGAGCGCACACACACACACACAGAGAGAGAGAGAGAGATGTATGATATGTGATTTTGGCCAGATCTGTGTATGGCTTACTAAATGTGCACTATTAAATGTCATTTCCATAAGATTTCACAGGCTTTTATTACTATTAAAGGGTTACTCCACCCCAAAATGAAAATGTTGTCATTAATCACTTACCCCCATATCGTTCCAAACCCGTAAAAGCATAAAACATAATTTAAGATATTTTGGATGAAAACCGGGAGGCTTGTGACTGTCCCATTGACTGCTAAATAAATTACCCTGTCAAGGTCCAGAAAAGTATGAAAGACATCATCAAAATAGTCCATCTGCCATCAGTGGTCCAATCTGAATTTTATGAAGCAACGAGAACACCTTTTGTGCGCAAAGAAAACAAAATATCAAAATATCATTCAACTTTTTTTTCTCCTCCGTGACATTTCCTGCAAGCGCATTCATGAGTTCACGAGCAGACCACGACGCATGCATACAGAAGAAACACGCCTCAGACGAGCGTGCCTCAGATCACGCAAGACGCATGCGCAGTGACCTGCTAACATAGAGGCCAGCGTACAGACAGAGAACCCAGAAGGCGCTGTGTTTACACACAGAGGAGACGCACGCTGTTCATAGCACAATCTTCGTAACTTTTATACAAAAGTTAATATTAAGTGACTTACATTTTAGGAACACTGTTGTCTATTTTGCTCTATTTCGTCAACAAAAATATAGTTCAAAAACAAAGTCACAGCTGAGACTCTGCGTATCTAGTCTTTGACACAGCGCTTTTGAATGAATCGTTTATGAACAAATCTTTGCTTTTGAACAAATCTAGTGAGTCAATGATTCAATGACCCATTCATAAAGAGAGTCACTTGCTTCTTTCCTAAATGAATCAGCTGTTTTAACAAATCGATTGAATGAATGATTCAGTGACAAAGACAGTGACTCGCTGCCACCTACTGGCGGTTTTAGTTTCATTTTTAAAGTATAAATTAAGTCACTTAAATCATTGAAATTTCTATATATAAAACGTTATATTTAAAACATTAATCTCATAACATTGTTATTATGAGATGCATTAATGCCACCTCTTGAGTCTTGAGAAAAAATGTCTTAAATTCTCTAAATATCCCTTAATGCTGATTTCATTTGACTGGAAACTTATTCTTCCTGGTTGTATCTTATTATTTTAATTGAATTTATTGTTTAATTCAAATTTTTGATAAAAGTTTATAAATCTAAATGTTTTTGGCACAAAAGATGACATACATTTAATAAAGTTAGAAAAATGGCATTACAAAGGTAAAAAAAAAAAAAAACTTCAAGGAGTCAAATATCAATAGGAAAGTTAATTTCTGTAATTGATCAGAGGGTGTCTGTTCCTATTTTATTTATTTATTTATTTATGTATGTATTTATTTATTTTTTTAAGTAGGAGCACTAGTGCTCCTGAAAAGAAATGTAAGCATAGAGTCCTTAAGAATGTAATATTAAAAACTAACTGGAAACGTTTTTGCAAAGTAACGTGCAAATTCACACACAACATATCTTTAATTTGGCCAGAATTGCAGGTGCTTGTCTTAATATACAAGAAGTTTTAGAGAAAATATTAAATAAGTTGTTAATAAATGTCCTGCAAAGTGTGCATTGAACTTATTTCTCTTTTTGCTGTCTTTCATGTCACAGCCTATGACAGTCTCTTGACATGTGTGCAAGCAACTTGCTGCTCCAGAGTGATTAGTCCCATGGATTTTATGGCTTATTTTATTAGCTCAAAATGGTCCAAAAGTGAGTTTCTAAATGCAAAAATGAAAGGAAAATAACACACTGTGATCGAGATGAATGGGAATGCTAATGGCTAGCTTACTCCAGGTGTTACAGACCTCACAAAAAAAAACACAATTCTCTCCAGGGCTGATTTTTAATTGGCTCATTTCCTGACTATGAAGTAGTTGTTTTAATTGACTAGGACTTTATTGGCTAAAAGATGAGAGCAAATGGACAGAGAGGGAAAAGGAAACTCAAGGGAAGGGAAGGGCAGAGAGTCTGATTCACTCTGACATCTCTGGGACATGTACCTCATGGTTTTCCTGTCTAATATTACAAGGTCTGAAACATCACCTTGGATTGATGATATTAATGCCCTCTATTCTGAATACAAATTCGCATTTCAAAACCTTGGACATCTTGGACATATCTATGCTTTCTTTCTTATAGCATCAGCATATTTTGAAAAGTAACATTATACATCCTGTCAATGTTTTTCCTGTGACAGTTCAAACAGTAATAAGATCTCATGGAAATGCTCAGCAGACAACCTGTCAATGCAAACACAAATGACCACATAAAACAATGATGACCTAAGAAAAAATATTTATCTATACAGTAGGGGGTCAACAATGGAAGTCTGACATCTGACAATGATGTCACTTTTAATAAGCAGACTCAGTATAAACCAATACAAACCCTCAAGTGTGATTAAATGATAAAATATGCTCTACATAATTCTTAACCCACCTGTACCACAGATGTGAGCTGACAGCATTAGAGACATGCTCACAATGCCATCCCACATCCTGGGGTTTCATTGGGAATTTTCTAGGAATACCATCAGGCAAGTTCCTGCAGAGCGCACACACACACACACAGAGAGAGAGAGAGAGATGTATGATATGTGATTTTGGCCAGATCTGTGTATGGCTTACTAAATGTGCACTATTAAATGTCATTTCCATAAGATTTCACAGGCTTTTATTACTATTAAAGGGTTACTCCACCCCAAAATGAAAATGTTGTCATTAATCACTTACCCCCATATCGTTCCAAACCCGTAAAAGCATAAAACATAATTTAAGATATTTTGGATGAAAACCGGGAGGCTTGTGACTGTCCCATTGACTGCTAAATAAATTACCCTGTCAAGGTCCAGAAAAGTATGAAAGACATCATCAAAATAGTCCATCTGCCATCAGTGGTCCAATCTGAATTTTATGAAGCAACGAGAACACTTTTTGTGCGCAAAGAAAACAAAATATCAAAATATCATTCAACTTTTTTTTCTCCTCCGTGACATTTCCTGCAAGCGCATTCATGAGTTCACGAGCAGACCACGACGCATGCATACAGAAGAAACACGCCTCAGACGAGCGTGCCTCAGATCACGCAAGACGCATGCGCAGTGACCTGCTAACATAGAGGCCAGCGTACAGACAGAGAACCCAGAAGGCGCTGTGTTTACACACAGAGGAGACGCACGCTGTTCATAGCACAATCTTCGTAACCAATATTAATGGATATTTTGTTTTCTTTGCGCACAAAAAGTGTTCTCGTCGCTTCATAGAATTCAGATTGAACCACTGATGGCAGATGGACTATTTTGACGATGTCTTTCATACTTTTCTGGGCCTTGACAGTGTTAATTACTTGGCAGTCAATGGGACAGTCAGAAACCTCTCGGTTTTCATCCAAAATATCTTAAATTGTGTTCAGAAGATGAACAAAGCTTTAACGGGTTTGGAACGACATGTGGGTAAGTGATTAATGACAAAATTTCCATTTTGGGGTGGAGTAACCCTTTAAGAATGATACATGATTTATTCCACTTGTGAACGTTTCCAATAAAGGGGTGATAAGATAAAGTAGGAAGTATTCAGCTGGTCATGTGATCTCATAATGGCGGCCTACATGAGGTGACCTGCTTCATGTAAAATAAAATTGATTTTACTGGGATACTTTGATGCTGCTGTCAGAATTATCTTAAATGCAAGTTTCCTAGTTGGAATTTGGACATGATCAGCCTCTCAAGTCATATTTATGACTGGAAAACTGAATTTAATATCCGAGTTTTCCCCACATGTATGCTTTCTCTTGTATATTTAATTTATATTTACGTATATAAATACCCATTTGATGCATATTGTTTGTATTTTACTCGGCATTTATTTAACCGTAATTGCAGAATAGTCAGCAAGCTAAACATCTAGCATGGTGAATGTTTATTTGTGTGTCAACAAATGGGAGGATTTCATCAAAAATCTGTTGGATATTGACTAAATATCTTCGATATTTTTTGTTTTAAGATTTCCCCAAGAAATAAGCAAGAATTAACTTGCCGTCCTCCATTATTCCTATGCTTTCCAACATATTCAACATACTCGTATGACTTCAAAGGGAAGTAGGAATTTTCCAATTGCAAATGGGCATCATTAGTCGTATCTGAGTGTATATGATTTTGAATATGTATTTTTAAATGTACTACATTACTTTCATAATTTACAGTGTGTTTATTTGCAGATTTTTAATGAGGAAAAAAGTACAGGATGCCACTTTAAATAGTAAAAATAAATAATTTACAGTTTTATATTTGTAATATGTTTCATATACAGGTACATTTGCATAAAAGCAAGCAGAAGTTTGAGGAAAGAAAACACAGAAACAACCAGAAACTCCAACGTTGTTGCTAAATTACTTAAAAGGTGTGGTGTAGATTACTTTAGTACAATATTATTGGTGATATATGTAGACTTAAAAGGTAAATGAGCTGCTCCATTTACACAGATAAGGGCCCATTTTCTCTCTAAGTGCCAATTTATGATGCTCTGGGTTTGCTTGCCCATTAGCTTTCAAATGAAGATACTAGTCATTTAAACTCTGCTCTTTACCTGACAGCTCAGAACACTATTCACATCACAACAAAGCCACATGGATCTTTTGAAGGCACATGATTGGTGAGATACCAACAGTTCAGCCATAGTTAATGTATAGCAGTCTCTGCCAAGCCATGGGCATTCCCAGACAGTTATGAATATTTCAGTCAGCATAAGGCTTTAATAATGCCATAGCCAAAATCATCAGAGAAGATCCAGGGGCAACAGGGGCTGTCATTCAAGAATAAAAGTGAGGATGTTAGGTCTTCTGTTTGGGGAAAGCACCTGTCAATCATGAGGGAAGCAGCAGGAAAGCATCTGGCCTACCCAATCAGGAGAGGTCCCAGCACAGCAGGTCCGGGACCAGGAAGAGGAAAGCCATCTGGAGAGAGGCTGGACTCTGAAAGGGCCACACGTCCTACGGTTGACACACGACAGGTAAACTAAGACTTGACGTGATTTAATAAAACGCGTCTAGGCTAGAACTGTCACTCAGACAAAGAGTCACACAACTCTCTAATGAGTGTAAATCCCAGCGCTCTAATACACATGTACCATATTTTTGGCATTAACATCAGGACCGATTGGGTAACAGAGCATTATTGTTAACTAGTTGCAGTCATCCTTCAACAGAACACGCATTTCATCACTGTCTCAACATGTAGCTGAACTGAAAACACACCAGAATGAACTTGTGGAAATCTAACATAAAAACAAAGTGCATTTGTAATCCGGTTAAATTTATGATAAAACAAAACAGCAGATGTGCATGCCAGAAATTCACCATAAAAATTATGATGACAATGTTTCAGGTATTATGGGATGGTATATTGGTGCCTGTATTATTTTACAGCTTATGACAATATATTTTGTGATATAATGTTAATATACCAATCTACTTAATCTATCTTTTTACCTTGAAATGCACTGGAAAACAGAGAATTGTCCTTTTACTGTTATGTTTCACCATAAATTATACTGTCATTAGTTTTTTACAAAAAGCATAAATTTTATAACACAATGTTAAAATACTAGCTAAATTTGATATTAAGTAATATATACAATATCAATAAAATATAAATCATTAAAAAAGAAACAAGGAACATGAAAATCTGTTTGTTTATTTATAGAATAAATCTAGAATTTAGTGATATAATAAATTATAAAATATAATCACATGAATGAGGGCTAAACAATATATGGTTTTGAAAATTACAGTTAAAAGGTTTTTACTGTAGAATTTCTACATTTATTTTTCTATAAAAACAATAATCAAATATAATATAATTAATATAATATAATAATAATAAACAAAGATTTTCACTGATGATCATATTCCTTTTTTTTAAATGTGCAAATGATCTGCATATTTAAGCATTGGATTAACCCCTTAAAGCTGGAAAGGGCGTTAAGAAAGTTAATGCGTGATTGATTGATTTAGTATAGACATTAAGGGATACCTTCGACAATAAATTCGTTAGGGAGCAACATTATGATTTTTCTTAGAATATGGTCATGAGTGCAAATACTAGCAGATTAGTGCCAAAACTGTTAACTAGTGTGGAAAACAATGAATAGTACGATCAAAGATGTGTTCCAGGAAATCAGAGAGAATGAGAATTTGTGCGCTACATTTACCAAATCATCAACATGATTAATAGTGGATTACACATCATAAAAATAGAGACCCAATTACTGGTGTAAATTAGAACCCAGCATTACCACCATGCTAATAAGCACTGAACATAATTGCATTTACTGCAGTATAGCCAGGCGAGATAGATAAAGTCCCCCTCTATCTCATTAATCTCTCAATAACGTCCACTGCGTATTTTGCCCATTATCACTATGATTATATATAGTGTCTGCCATGAAAAGAAAGAACAGAGCACTCTCGCCGCATCGGCCCTATCTCTGAGCTCGAGGAAGGGTTTTCTCTGGCCCTTGTAGAGAGCATAAAACAGATAATTATCAACTCTAAAAAATGTCTCTTTTGTGCAGCGGGCTGAAAGGAGAAACCCTCCAAGCTTTGAGAAGATAAAGCCCAAAACAAAAGCAGGCCTGAATGCTCACAGGATTAGCTTTAATAGCAGTAATTACCCATAGGGAAAGCAGCCGAGGCTCTCTGCCTCTCTGGCCATCGCACAAGGCTGGAGGTGAGTGATGTCTAGGGGGTCGGATGCGTGAATCGAAGCCTCTCCTGTCGGCTGTCCGACCAGCTGCCTGACTCCCTCCACATTCATTTGTAAAACACTTGAGTGAACCATCCGCCAAGGCCCTATTTGCCACTAAAAGCTGCTATCTCCTCTCAGCCCCAATAATGGGTCGTGCATAGAAAAGGAGGGTCCTCCAACCTAGTTGCTTCTTGAATTACAATCTAGGGTTGATGGTGATGATGAGAGAGGCCTTTAAATTACAGCAACACGGGCTGGGCCCTCCGCTCGCCTCCGCCACTATAGTACACTCAAGCCACACGGGGTGTCCAAATGAAATACAATTATCCCTATTGGCATGATAAAGAGAGGTAGTGGGGGTGTTGTTATTTAGAGACAAGGGAGAGCTTTAGCCTTCAGAGACTACAGAGTACTTAGAAAGAAACTTAAATGGTGGATTAATAAAAGAGCCCACCACCCTTGAATAGGTGCATTAATGTCTGACCCACTATCGGTGCCTAAAGCTGCACGGGACGTCTCTCGTGTGGCAGCTGCACCTTTATGGAACTGGAAGAGTGGTGATTGGTTGCTTGCATTGAAATGAATCGGTCAGCCATTAGCTACAATCGCTCTGAGGGATGGCACAATGCAACACGACCGCATACAACAAGTAAACAGTGTGCTGGCAAATAAGTACATCTAAGCCTGAGACCCGTGCTTCAATTTAACTGGGTTTGCAGATTACAACTGCATTCAGCTATTCCTGTCCTGATTATTTCAACTGTCTGCACAAGGCACTTTTACTGAATTTGATAGAAAATAAGGCCTAAAACTGTTGATAAAAACAGATCATAAAACTGTAAAAAAAAAAAAAAAGTAAAAAAAAGAAAAAGAACATGCTTAACCTGTGTATATATATATATA
>NW_015640445.1:1161407-1165902 GCF_001515625.1 Sinocyclocheilus rhinocerous | reverse complement strand
TATATATATATATACAGTATATATATTACTTAATATCAAATTTAGCTAATCCAAAAGCAGGGTCTAACTAGTTTATGTCCCATAAATTAAATTCATTTTATAATAATAATAATAATAATAATAATAGGGAACATTCTTTTTTAAACATGCTAAGTTAATATTATATTGGATTACAGTATATGAACATATGTACAACTGAAATTATCATATTTGTGCATCTAATGCTTAAAAAAAGTATTGAGACAGTAAAAGTGTATCACATTCAAGTGTCCCACTTGAATATGATCCACTTTTGCTGTCTCATTACTTTTTTAAAGGTGCCATAGAATGCATTGATACAATATTTTAAATTGTTCTCTGATATCTACATAGAAGGTATGAGGAGGTAGCTTTTAATATATGGTTTTATCCTGATTAAAGGTGCCATAGAATGCATTGATACAATATTTTAAATTGTTCTCTGATATCTACATAGAAGGTACGTGGCTTAGGTAAGGGCAAAAAATATCCAGAAATGGTTTTACATGTCCATTTACAACCCTAGGATTTGTCCCTAGAATGAAATGGTCTGTTTTTACCTTATTTGGAAGGGTCATGAATAATAATACTGAGCTCTGCTCTGATTGGCTGTTTCGCAGTGCGCCTCAAGGTTGAGCTCTGCTCTGATTGGCTGTTTCACAGTGCGGCTCATTTCAGTAGCTCACATAGCAGGAAGGAAACAGGGAAAATATATATTTCAATACTTTCTCTTGCAGTTATATCGTTGGGTAATTATACTGTATATAAAATGCGGACATCAGGGAGCATTGAAACTGCTTTCGAATGCACAATCCCGTTTTACTTTCACTTTCGAGATTTGCGATTGCACATGCTCTGTGTAAACTACAGCGGCATTACTTTCCACAAATTTTACAAGATCAGATGCTTGTCAGTGGTGCTCAGGATCTGTAAATCATTTGCCATCATCCTCAGTCATCTCTCCTTACTCTGTTTATGTGGTAAGTGAAATCTTATGTACTGTAATGTAACAGTCTAGCAAGCAGCTAACCATGTCCCTTTAGTGGCTCGCGTTATTTTATTAGAACGCGTTATTTGCTTTCCGTGACTTTCTGAATATATTTTTCATTGGTCTTTTGCATGCACAAGATTTACATGAGAAGGAGGAAACAATGGTGTTTGAGGCTCACGGTATGTCATTTCCATGTACAGAACTGTTATTATTCAACTATGCCAAGGTAAATAGAGTTTTCCATTCTATGGCACCTTTAAAGCTTTTTTTTATTATAATTATTGTATTTTTTATTCATTTATTGTTTTGTTTTGTTTTTTGTTTTGTTTTTTGTCATTCATCTCTGTCTTGCCTACAGTTTGTGTAAAATGCAGCTGCTAGGCTGTTGACACCAGAAAAACAAACACTATTTCTCCTCTACTGGCCTCTGTTCACTGGATATGTGTCACCAACATAAAATCTACTTTAGGTTTTTATTATTTGTCTTCAAAACATTGCACTGCATTGCGTTTCTGATCTCCATAGCCTCCATCATACCAGGCCTCTTAGATCCAAAAACCAATTTCTTCTGTCCACCCCATGGTCCTGGCTAAAGCTGACAGGTGATTGAGTCTGGTTGCGTCCTCACGGCTATGGAATAGTGAAATCAGAGCCTCCAGCATCTTCACAGCCTGCCTGTGTGTTCGTGTGAGTCGAATCAAGTGCCTAACACATGTTTGATGGAGCAGTGATGTCATAATGCATTTCTCCCCTTTTCTCTTTCCTTAAAGACACTTGTGGTTATGATCCACTATTCACTTCAAGCGAGCTTCAGCAGATGAAAGAATAACTCTGTCAGCTTGTTTGCATAAGCCACACACGAGTCACCACAATAAATATGAGACCAAAGCAAAGGCACATTTCTGGCACTTAATGACACACATACACTTGGGTATCCATCTGTAAAAAAACATTGTACATGGTAACAATCTGGCATACTTGAATAGTCACATGCTGGAGAGTATGGTCACAGAGTTAAAGATATGAATATATACAGGAAGCTGAATACTACATAAAAAGGAAATTGGAAAATGTCACTAGGCCTACTAATGTTCCTTAAACGTATCCTTGTATAACAGATAATGAACTGTGTATGCCAAACTGCCTTAAAGAGACAGTTTTGCATTTGTTTGTTCTTTTATTTCTTTAATTCAAACTTCTAAACAAGTGGTAATTTCCTAGAATAGTGGGAAAAAATTAAGGACACTTTAATTTAATTATTTAATCAATACTTCTATTCAGCAAGGGACCATTATACAGATTTTCACTAACAGTAAAAACATGTATAATGTTACAAAAAAAGATGTCTACTTTTTTTTTTTTTTTTTACTTTCTATTCATCTAAGAAGCCTGAAAAAATTACCACGTACCAACAAAAATATTCAGCGGCATGATAATTTAAATAATACATATTTTAAATATTATTCATTTCAAATAAGTTCAGCAAACAAAGAGTGAAAAATTTAAGGGGGTCTGAATACTTTCCGTACCCACTGTATATACTGTATATGTATAGAGAGAGAGAGAGAGAGAATTATATATATATATATATATATATAGATTTGCTTCTGTATATTCAGACTTATAACTATATATTCAGATTTACTTCTATATATTCACAATTTATATGTATATATTCAGACTTATAACTATATATTCAGATGTACTTCTATATTTTCAGACTTATAACTATATTATCAGATTTACTTCTATATATTCACAATTTACATTAAATATTCAGGCTTAAAACTATATATTCAGATTTACTTCTATATATTCAGACTTATAGCTATATATTCAGATTTACATTTATATAATCAGACTTATAAGTATATATTCAGATTTACTTCTATGTATTCAGACTTATAAGTATATATTCAGAAGTCACATGCTGGAGAGTATGGTCACAGAGTTAAAGATATGAATATATACAGGAAGCTGAATACTACATAAAAAGGAAATTGGAAAATGTCACTAGGCCTACTAATGTTCCTTAAACGTATCCTTGTATAACAGATAATGAACTGTGTATGCCAAACTGCCTTAAAGAGACAGTTTTGCATTTGTTTGTTCTTTTATTTCTTTAATTCAAACTTCTAAACAAGTGGTAATTTCCTAGAATAGTGGGAAAAAATTAAGGACACTTTAATTTAATTATTTAATCAATACTTCTATTCAGCAAGGGACCATTATACAGATTTTCACTAACAGTAAAAACATGTATAATGTTACAAAAAAAGATGTCTACTTTTTTTTTTTTTTTTTACTTTCTATTCATCTAAGAAGCCTGAAAAAATTACCACGTACCAACAAAAATATTCAGCGGCATGATAATTTAAATAATACATATTTTAAATATTATTCATTTCAAATAAGTTCAGCACACTTAAATTACAGTAAAGAAATATAATTATATATTCAAATATGAAAATGTATTTATATGTACTATTATTTTGTGAGGTTTGCATTTGTATGTGTGTAAATAAATAAATACACAATTTTAAAATTAATTTATTTTAAATATCATTCATTTACAATAAATAAATGCTGGAATAAATACAGTGGTTAAAAGCATTTGCTAAATGAATAAATGTAAAAAATTAAACAATTGAATCTACTAGCTACTAGTTCAGCGCTACCAGTAGGAGCTACCAATTTGTAGCCTATTCATGGAAAGTCCCAGGTACTGAGGCCTCTACTTCAGATGTCATTAAACGGAAATTCTTACACCCTAAACACTTTTACAGACAGATGGATTGGACTCAGAAAGCAAACCCAACACTACACTTTTCTGTTTCTTTATTTACCGTCAATTCAAGCACTCAAAACAAAAACAAAAAAATTCCCCAGTCATCCTGTCACTGAAGTGTCACTTGGCAAACTCGTTTTACTCATCATAAATTACCATCTCTACACATCTCCTCCCTTCTACTGAGCTCACTGGGGCCTCCTAGACTCTCAGCCAGCAATTAAGTCTTGAATAGGAGTTATCTTGTGCCGTGACCTCACATGACCTCCTCATTGAAAAGCCACTGCATTCTCTCTCCATTGAGCCTGTCTTTAGTATTCAAGGCACTGGCCGCTGATTTGAACAGTATTATCCTTAGTAAAAAATAAGGCCAAAGGGTCAATTTAGAGAAATGCAGGCTTTGTCATGAATCAGTCTGATCGAAAAATGGTGTGTTTCAGCAATTAAACCCGGTGAGCAAAAATAATGTTAACACAATATACATAATATACAATTAAACACATTTTTAACCTTATAAAAAGCCTTACATAGTCAAGAAAAAAATTATATATACACAATATGTATATATATATATATATATATACAGTGGGTACGGAAAGTATTCAGACCCCCTTAAATTTTTCACTCTTTGTTATATTGCAGCCATTTGCTAAAATCATTTAAGTTAATTTTTTTTCCTCATTAATGTACACACAGCA
>NW_015640445.1:1154066-1161387 GCF_001515625.1 Sinocyclocheilus rhinocerous | reverse complement strand
ATATATTCAGACTTATAACTATATATTCAGATTTACTTTTATATATTCAGAATTATAACTATATATTCAGATTTACTTATATATATTCAGACATATTCAGACTTATAACTATATATTCACAATTTACATTTATATATTCATATGCATACATATATATCTACAATCTGTGATAGTGATACATCTTTAATCCAGTAAATTTTAACTTGAAGTATTACTAAAAGTATAAAAGTTATATTTGTTTACTATACAAATACTGTCAATCATAGAGCAGAAAGCTGAAGATTGTGTACAACAGGTTTTTCAGCAAAGTTTTGATCATGTTGGTCATTTAGAGGCCTTAGAAATTCACATACTGCAGGCTTTATAGGGTTAAAGTTCACTAGCTAACACAAACAGTGAAAGCTACCTTAACAAGCCGCGAGAGATACTATTGAACTGCCTTTGATCGGGTCCCTAACAGAATATCCACTGTATACCGCTAATGATTTTTACAGTAGCTCTATCTGCTCCCAAGCTCATTAGAGGTAAATACGTTTAATCACTGTTTACCAAGTCGATAGCTAATATACTAATCGCTTTGGCACAGGGCAGCCTTTAATTTCTGCGGACAACATCTTAAACGACACCAAGCAAGGTTTTAGCCAGCTGCTGCAGAAAGGGTAGAGTTCATACGTGTTAAATGCGCCTCCTCACCTTCAAGAACCTTCATTTGTCTAAATGGGAGCCCATCACAAACAGCTGCTAGCATCGAGGAGCGCGTGTAAATGTCTCTCTCAGTGGCGCTTCAGTGGTAATTGGTGTGGTGCCTTTCATGAAGATAAAACCAAATACATCCATCACACAGCAAAACCTTTTTATTTTAGATCATTTCCAACGACACCCTCTTTTCTAGCCGCCAAACATCCATCTACTTTTTTTTTCCCGACACAAATGTGACCTTTCTGTTTTTTTTATTTTTTTGAGATGTTATTACCAAAACACTAATTTTACACCTCAGCCATTATCCTGAGTGGCCGTGGGCTCGCGTTACATGGGCGTTTTATGATGTCATATTTCTGTTTGCGAGCGTGTGATAGCAGAAGGACTGACAGGGCCAGTAATGGGTGCCCAGTGAAATGTCATGCTTTATCAGCGCCCCAGAGCAAGCACAGGAGGGCCGTTGTGAGACAGGGGCCAGACGCAGGGCCTCTGCTGTTGTTATTGGTGTTGCCGCTGCTCTGTCAGTGTGGGAGAAAGAGAGAGAGAGAGTGAGGGAGCGCAGCAGATGTGACCTCCTCACACACAGAGCTCCTTTTGTGTCCCAGTTATTCAGTGTTCCTCTGGGTTTGCCCCTGCCCTCAACCATTAACAGCAACTGCCCGTAATTGTGAGAAAAAAAGAGAACAGCAACAGGGCTCAGTGTGTTTGGAAGAAATTTGCTGAGATGCATTCGGAATACTTTTTATTTTACGACTGATTTCAAGTTTGACGTAATTCAGGTAGGGTGCATTCTGATGGGACTTTCTGGAATTTTAAAAGTGTATCTTTAGGAGAGCGGCAGATCATGATCTTTAGGAGAGCGGTAGATCATGGCACATGCTCTGATGGACTGAGCAGAGTTGTGCATCTGAGCGAAGCAAGTTCAAGTCGAACATTCAACATTTCCTGATTTTATTTCTCTCTGCTCCACATTGTGTCCTGTGGTAAAAGAAAAGAAAAAAAGAAAAGAAAAGAAAAGAAAAGAAAAGAAAAGATAAGAAAAGGAACTGTACCTTTTGTCGTTAAGACCTTAAAAACCACAAAATTAAATATATATATATATATATATATATTTAAAAAATGACAATTTAATACAAAAACATTTCTCTAAAACTACATATGTACATCATTTTTTTTTACAGTTTACTTTTTTTATTTTAACAGTAAACTGTACTGCTGAGAAGAGAGTGTAAGTATAGCTCCATGAACATAGCTTATTCCTTCACCATTTTTTTTCCACATCCTTTCCTGTCTTGCTACTATTGTTAAAATTGTAAGCAAGTAAGTAAAAATAAATAAATAAATAAAGCCTCTTCAAGACAAACATACATGGATGGATGGATGGATGGATAGATAGAAATCACATAAAATAAAATAACCTAAATCACATTTTAATAATCAAATATTTTAAAACCTGACATTTTTAGTAAATAAATAAATTGCAAAAAAATATTGGAGAACATTAGTACTGTATATCACATAATATATGACGTGTTTTTTACTCCTTATGTATAAGCTCCTTATTCTCACTTCTGTACATCGGGGAAAAAAAATATGGTGGTTTAAAATACTGCTATGAATGAATGAATAAATATTATAAAAACAATATTAAAAAGCTTTAACAGGTTCAATAAACTTCCAATTTAGAAAATTATATATATATAAAAATGTCTGTGATCAGCCTCATATTCAATAAGCGCTGTAACTGCACATTAGGTTAGAACATTAGAAGCAGTGGATATCAGGGCATCGGGCAAATATTGGCCTCTTATCTTGCTGCCTGTAAGAAGCAGAGCAGGATCATTTTCTACAGAAGAGCTGCCACATATCCTGCACCGGGCCAAGAACTGCTTTATTCAATTATCTCCCTTGCTTAGCAAATACAATTTCCCTGCATAAATCATCCAAATGATCCCTATGACTGTCAGGGCCTTGCAGTGGATTTTTTCAATCCTATCAGCTGAGGCCAGTCAGGTTACACTTTATCCTACTTCTGTGCTCAATATCTATTGAGATGATGCAATTGTCTGTTTTGAGTTTCAAATCCTCTGCTATCATTCTCACTTCCTGATAAAAGTGACATTAAGCATCCAGCCACCAAGTCGGTAATCCATTACGAAGAAAGAGCATGCCAATTTAACTAATCCACCAAGCAATGACCCTGTAACCTTGACCTTGTAAACAGCACAATGGGGGGAGATTATGTATGAATATCTGGTCCAGAGACACTGAGTTGGACTCCTTACATGGCCATAAGCCCTGGCTGTTTTTGTCCAGTTTAAACTACGCTTGAGAGAAATGTCTTCAGGTCAGTAGTTTGAGACCCCGCTAAATGCCAAGTTTTTTGTCCTAAACCTTATGTTTCCATGCTCATCATTAATTCTGATTTTGGAACATCTGTAACACATTGATGCGAACAGACCAAATTCAGCCTGATTCCAAACAGCTGTTCCTCAGTCAATAAAACAGTCCCGGTTTAACACAGCAGAGCTCCAGGGCTGCTTTGAGACACAGGCTAAATGCTGGAGGGACAAAAGCTCTACCAGTGTTCACCCAATACAATAGAGGACGAAGACCTCCATACCCTCCTGAGTCAAAGAGTGAATAAGCAAGGAATTCCTTTAGGACTTAAAGTGTCGTGGACCCTCAGCTTTCTCCCTTTGCACACAACACTCAGATAGTGCTACTGATATTTTTTTTTTTTAAGAAAACCCTGAACAGAGATATGAGACTGTAAAAGACAGAAAGGCAGAAAGATATTAAAGTAAATATAATTATATATGTAATAAACAGTAGTTTAGTCAGTATAGTTTAGTCTTTTGGAATACTTGAAAAGCATATTGATTTTATAAAAATAATAATATAATTTCATAATAATAACATATTGATAATTTAATAAAAAAGAAAACATGTAAAGTATGATTTTATTATTTAATTTTATTAATTTTAACAGTAAACTTTATTGCTAATAAAATAAAATAAAATGAAGGCATTACATATCAGGTAGGTTCAGTTCAGCTCATTTAATTCACCTTCTTTTCCACATTGTATCATCTCTGGCAAATGTTCCAATTGTTAAAATTGGGATGGATGGATGGATGGATGGATAAATAAATGGATGGATAAATTTATAAATAAATACATACCATTTACATTTATTTTAAATCAATATTTTATGCTGATTTTATAGTTTTTTAATGAGAAAGAAAATTTTATTTGTAATGCTAAATTACAAAAAAAGTGAAAAATAAATAAAATGAATAAATAAAACTATAAAACAAATTTAAAATTACAAAACTAAATAGCATCAAACATATTATATGCATAACAACTTGAGTGAACATATTAAATGTTTTCTCGAATTTGTGGCATAATTCTAAAATGTTCCGTTTATTTTCAGGTTTAAATGAGGAAAAGAAGCTTCATACTTTTCGACCCCACTATAAATCATTTATTTATATGCATAATTAAATCCTGTTATGAGAAATGAGAATATTGAGTGACAGGTTCACAAAAATCAAGAACAAATGCATCTCTCAAGCAATTAGATTCGTATTGCCAGTTTTATGAACTAGAATATATTAGCTCCATTTTTCTATATGCTTCATCATTCATCATCAAAAAATCTAGAATGACACAAACATGTCCCGGGAATGACTTGGAAAGCCGGGCACTGTCATCCCTCAGGCTCATATCAAAATCAATCATCACTCACGATGATTCACAGCGCGATGAAAAAATTTCAATTTTACAGGAGCCATCAAAGGACT
Organism: Sinocyclocheilus rhinocerous; assembly: GCF_001515625.1. Classification (NCBI taxonomy): domain Eukaryota; kingdom Metazoa; phylum Chordata; class Actinopteri; order Cypriniformes; family Cyprinidae; genus Sinocyclocheilus; species Sinocyclocheilus rhinocerous. The sequence goes on along the minus strand of NW_015640445.1, from coordinate 1,156,879 downwards.
GGGTTGGACTGACAGGAAGAATGAATATGAACCCGAGCAGCTTCCTGGCAGATCCACACCTGTGCGAGTGAGTACAGGATCAGGAGCTCATTAAAATCTGAGTGCGATCCCTGTCTGGATCCCTGTGGAGCTGCAGTCATCAGACTCCCTATCTGATAAATACAGCATCAGCCAGAGAAATTGAACTTGAAACAAATGGCCTTTCTCACTGTCTTTAAAAAGCCGGCCTGATAATAACCCTCCTTTCTTTGAACTCAAATGAAATCTGTTCCCTCACACACACAGAGCTTTGAAGGTGATTTTTTCCACCTAGTCTTTTATATGAAACAACTGTTGTTGCATATATGGAGTTTAATTTGCTACTTGTGCTGGAGCAGTGAGTGGGAGTGGGTTTAAACGCTGTAATTTATGACTTTGCTCTGGCTGCACACAGACAGGCTTATCAGAAAAGGTTGCAGTGGTGTATAGGTAAACTTGACAGGGAAATCCAGCCTGTTCATCATATATTTCTGTTTGAGCATTACTCCATATGCCCACAGAGAGACAGATCCCTGAACGGAGAGAACCTGACCCATAATATGTCCTCAGAGTCTGCTGGGTCCTTATTTACATTTATGAAAGATGAAGAGGCTTATATTAAATATCAGAGCAACAAAAGAGCCAGATATATGCAGTGGTTTTATCATTAATACCACGGCGGAGGGAGGGGGGAAAAACATGATTTTATACACTACCGTTTAAAGTTTGAGGTCAGCAAAATTGTTTAATGTCTTTGAAAGAAGTCTCTTATGCTCACCAAGGCCGCATTTACTTGATCAAAAACACAGTAAAAACCATAATATTGTGAAATATTATTACAATTTAAAATAATTGGTTTCTATTTTAAAATATTTTTAAATATAATATATTCCTGTTATGACAAAGCTGAATTTTCAGCAGCCATCATTCCAGTCTTCAGTGTCACATGACTTTCCAGAGATAATTAAGTTGGCTTGAAAAAGCCAACTTACTGAAATCCTATTTAAACTTCTTCTTCTTCTTCTTCTTCTTCTTCTTCTTCTTCTTCTGATTCTTCTCCTTCTTCTTCTGATTCTGATTCTTCTGAGACCAAATTTTTAAATGTATCTCCTCCTAGACTTTTAAAGCTACAACCACCAAACTCGGGTCAGACCTTCAGACTGGTCTGACTCGGGTTGCTATACCTTTTCTAACTGATCCAGCTTACGGTTTTCGTAAACCAGACTATCAAAACCACCTAAAATCCCATAGACTTTAATTGAGGGGGGTGAAAACTTACAAATGACTTACAAATGAGGACAATAAAAGCAGTCAAAACTAACAAAAGAGCAACAATATATAAGTGCAAATGACAAGTCTCGGTTAGCCTAACGCAGTACACGTAGCAAGGTGTATATACAGTATATATGCATATACAATGTATACAATGAGACTTATGGTGTATTTAAGCTGTCTATTGCTATAACAAAGCTTAACAAGTCCCTACTGAAAAAAAAAAAACAGCTAAAAACAGCCTAAGCTGATTGACTGCTTTGGCTAGTCCCCCAATCAGTTTTTTCAAGTGGTTGTGGCCACTTTTTTAGCAGGTCAGGCTGGTCTTAGCTGTTTTTTTTTACTGAATCAACTGGTTTTAGCTGGATTACCATAGAAACATGGTAACAACATGCTAGTAACTTGCTAATCATGCTAGCAACATGCTAGTAACTTGCTAATCATGCTAGCAACATGCTAGTCACTTGCTAATCATGCTGGAAACATGCTAGTGACATGCTAGTCACTTGCTAATCATGCTAATGGCATGCTAGTCATGCTAGCAACATGCTAGTCACTTGCTAATCATGTTAACAACATGCTAGTTACTTGCTAATCATGCTTGCAACATGCTAGACACATGTAAACAACATGCTAGTTACTTGATAATCATGCTAACGACATGCTAGTCACTTGCTAGTCATGCTAGCAACATGCTAGTCACTTGCTAATCATGTTAACAACATGCTAGTTACTTGCTAATCATGCTTGCAACATGCTAGACACATGTAAACAACATGCTAGTTACTTGATAATCATGCTAACGACATGCTAGTCACTTGCTAATCATGCTAGCAACATGCTAGTCACTTGCTAATCATGCTAGCAACATGCTAGTCACTTGCTACTCATGCTAGCAACATGCTAGTCACTTGCTAATTTTACTCTTTAAGCTACTTACTTATTGGACCAAAAGACAGTACACAGAATCTCTTGGATTACAATTTGCAACTAGATGGATGTACTGTTACTTCCTCTGCAGTCAAACAATTGGGTGTTATATTAGTGTTTGATTACGTCTTTAATTGATTACGTCTTTAACTGATTTTTCCGTACATTTCTGCCATATGTACATTAACTGACAGTCACCACTGATAAGCTACCACTAAATATTGTAGAAACTTTAATTTGCTGTAAAGTTGCTTTGCAACGATTTGTATCGTGAAAAGCGCTATACAAATAAAGTTGAATTGAATTTAATTGCTAATCATGCTAACAACATGCTAGCGACATGCTAGTCACTTGTTAATAATGCTAGCAACATGCTAGAAACTTGTTGTCGCATTTGGCTCCCAAACTCTGGAATAGCCTTCTTGATAACGTTCAGGGTTCAGACACACTCTCTCTATTTTAAATCTAGATTAAAGACACATCTCTTTGGCCAAGCATTCAAATAATGCATCTCAAAAATTTACTGCACTTATATCTGATTAAATGCACATTATTATTCTTTAGCTTGGGTTAAACAAATCAATTTTGCTTGG
>NW_015640445.1:1151658-1154031 GCF_001515625.1 Sinocyclocheilus rhinocerous | reverse complement strand
TTTAATTGCTAATCATGCTAACAACATGCTAGCGACATGCTAGTCACTTGTTAATAATGCTAGCAACATGCTAGAAACTTGTTGATGACATGCTAGTCACTTGCTAATCATGCTAACAACATGCTAGTCACTTGCTAATCAGGCTAACAAAATGCTAGCGACATGCTAGTCACGTGCTAATAATGCTAGCAACATGCTAGAAACTTGTTGACGACATGCTAGTCACTTGCTAATCATGCTAACAACATGCTAGCGACATGCTAGTCACTTGCTAATAATGCTAGCAACATGCTAGAAACTTGTTAACGACATGCTAGTCACTTGCTAATCACGCTAACAACATGTTAGTCACTTGATAATAATGCTAACAACATGCTACCAACATGCTAGTCACTTGCTATTCATGCTAGCAACATGCTAGTCACTTGCTAATCATGTTAACAACATTCTAGCGACATGCTAGTCACTTGCTAATCATGCTACCAACATGCTAGTAACTTGCTAATCATGCTAGCAACATGCTAGAAACATGCTAACGACATGCTATTAACTTGTTAATCATGCTAACAACATGTTAGTCACTTGCTAGTCATGTTAGCAACATGCTAGTCACTTGCTACTCATGATAGCAAAATGGTAGTAACTTGCCAATCATGCTAGTAACTTGCTAATCACTTGCTAATCATGCTAGCAACATGCTAGTTACTTGCTAATAATGCCAGCAACATGCTAGTGACATGCTAATCATGCTGGAAACACGCTAGTGACATGCTAGTACTTTGCTAATCATAATAGCGACATACTAGTCACTTGCTAATCATGCTAGCAAGTTAGCATGCTAGTTTACCATTTCTTATCTATCTATTTATCTGTCTATTTTTCTGTTTATTTTTCTGATAGATTGTATTGCCTTCAGAATTTTAAAACTACTTCAAATTAGTTAAAACTGAAAACCCTCAAACTTTATGCTTTTAAAACTACTTCAAACTTTCTGGCTAGGCTTTTTCAAGCCAAATTAAAGTTTGTCTATAAACTTTACTATCTAGTTCTGGTATTGTGATTTGTTCTTCAAGAAACATTTCTTATTATCATCAATGTTGAAAACAGTTGTATTTAAAATATTTTTCTCAGGATTCTTTGATGAATAAAAGTTTAAAAGAACAGCATTTATTTTCTATAATACAAATCTTAATAACTTAAAGTAATCATAATAAATACAATCTTTATAAACATATTATAAATATATTTTTACTTTCAAATTTGATCAATTGAATGTGTCCTTGCTGAATATAAGTACTATAATGACAAAATATAATAAAATATAATATAATATAATATAAACAAATATTTTAAAATATGTATTGTTTATTTATTTATTTATTTATCATACTAATTCCAAACTTTGTGAAACAAACATAATTTTTGGCAGAAATAACTACAGTATATACCTCAAAGATATGCATACTAATAACTAATTTACATATTTACACTTCAGATGGGGCATCTAACTATTTTGTAAAGAATTTGTATATCCAATATAACTAAGTAACTAACTAGCTAACTACAGTAACTAACTAACTAACTAACTAACTAACTATAAATAAATAAATAAAGTATGTGGTTTGGATTGTGCATTTTACTACCTTTGTAAAAAATGACCTAAGGTTTAACTAATAATTTCTTGATATCACCACAGTTTCTCTCTCTCTCTTTCCTCTTTATTTTTTTGTAACAGTGGCATAAGTTGAAGCTGCTTTTAGATGGACCAAACTGTGACAAAAATGCAGGTTGAGACATCTTCATACAACCAAATCTTCTCTGACCCCAAAAGCTAAAAGTTCTAAGATATAAGCAGCACGATGGGATTTTCAGCAGTGCTATGAAGCCACGAGGGTGGAAATCTGGCCTTTTGTCTGGTGTTAAAATAGGTTTGATGAGCTACGGGCTGCAGGCTGCAGTTGTCAAAGGCCTGGTGATCTCTAGTGAGAAATGATTCCCTTCATTTCAGAGCCGAATATACTCCTGCCTCAGAGAGCCAAACGGAGCCAAATGAAGTGAGACCAACTTACAAGAAAGTGCATAAAAAGGCTTGTGCGACTGCCAGAGATAGTCCGGTTTTACTTAGGCAGACCGAAAGAGACAATTTCCATTCACTCCTTAGCTTCAATGAAAGGAGGATGCAGCTCATCTTAACACACACACTCTCTCTCCTCTCTCTCCATCTCTCTCTCCGAGGCATTTCATCTGATTATGAGTACTTTGCAATCTGCGACAACATGATTGATGCCCCACTTTCATGAGGGGAATTTTAACAGCACCTCTTCAGCGCTCAGTGCACACCCAATTATGCGTCTGAGCCAGTAACCTTGAATT
>NW_015640445.1:1130743-1149454 GCF_001515625.1 Sinocyclocheilus rhinocerous | reverse complement strand
TTGCTAATCATGCTAACAACATGCTAGCGACATGCTAGTCACTTGTTAATAATGCTAGCAACATGCTAGAAACTTGTTGATGACATGCTAGTCACTTGCTAATCATGCTAACAACATGCTAGTCACTTGCTAATCAGGCTAACAAAATGCTAGCGACATGCTAGTCACGTGCTAATAATGCTAGCAACATGCTAGAAACTTGTTGACGACATGCTAGTCACTTGCTAATCATGCTAACAACATGCTAGCGACATGCTAGTCACTTGCTAATAATGCTAGCAACATGCTAGAAACTTGTTAACGACATGCTAGTCACTTGCTAATCACGCTAACAACATGTTAGTCACTTGATAATAATGCTAACAACATGCTACCAACATGCTAGTCACTTGCTATTCATGCTAGCAACATGCTAGTCACTTGCTAATCATGTTAACAACATTCTAGCGACATGCTAGTCACTTGCTAATCATGCTACCAACATGCTAGTAACTTGCTAATCATGCTAGCAACATGCTAGAAACATGCTAACGACATGCTATTAACTTGTTAATCATGCTAACAACATGTTAGTCACTTGCTAGTCATGTTAGCAACATGCTAGTCACTTGCTACTCATGATAGCAAAATGGTAGTAACTTGCCAATCATGCTAGTAACTTGCTAATCACTTGCTAATCATGCTAGCAACATGCTAGTTACTTGCTAATAATGCCAGCAACATGCTAGTGACATGCTAATCATGCTGGAAACACGCTAGTGACATGCTAGTACTTTGCTAATCATAATAGCGACATACTAGTCACTTGCTAATCATGCTAGCAAGTTAGCATGCTAGTTTACCATTTCTTATCTATCTATTTATCTGTCTATTTTTCTGTTTATTTTTCTGATAGATTGTATTGCCTTCAGAATTTTAAAACTACTTCAAATTAGTTAAAACTGAAAACCCTCAAACTTTATGCTTTTAAAACTACTTCAAACTTTCTGGCTAGGCTTTTTCAAGCCAAATTAAAGTTTGTCTATAAACTTTACTATCTAGTTCTGGTATTGTGATTTGTTCTTCAAGAAACATTTCTTATTATCATCAATGTTGAAAACAGTTGTATTTAAAATATTTTTCTCAGGATTCTTTGATGAATAAAAGTTTAAAAGAACAGCATTTATTTTCTATAATACAAATCTTAATAACTTAAAGTAATCATAATAAATACAATCTTTATAAACATATTATAAATATATTTTTACTTTCAAATTTGATCAATTGAATGTGTCCTTGCTGAATATAAGTACTATAATGACAAAATATAATAAAATATAATATAATATAATATAAACAAATATTTTAAAATATGTATTGTTTATTTATTTATTTATTTATCATACTAATTCCAAACTTTGTGAAACAAACATAATTTTTGGCAGAAATAACTACAGTATATACCTCAAAGATATGCATACTAATAACTAATTTACATATTTACACTTCAGATGGGGCATCTAACTATTTTGTAAAGAATTTGTATATCCAATATAACTAAGTAACTAACTAGCTAACTACAGTAACTAACTAACTAACTAACTAACTAACTAACTAACTAACTAACTAACTAACTAACTAACTAACTAACTAACTAACTAACTAACTAACTAACTAACTAACTAACTAACTAACTAACTAACTATAAATAAATAAATAAAGTATGTGGTTTGGATTGTGCATTTTACTACCTTTGTAAAAAATGACCTAAGGTTTAACTAATAATTTCTTGATATCACCACAGTTTCTCTCTCTCTCTTTCCTCTTTATTTTTTTGTAACAGTGGCATAAGTTGAAGCTGCTTTTAGATGGACCAAACTGTGACAAAAATGCAGGTTGAGACATCTTCATACAACCAAATCTTCTCTGACCCCAAAAGCTAAAAGTTCTAAGATATAAGCAGCACGATGGGATTTTCAGCAGTGCTATGAAGCCACGAGGGTGGAAATCTGGCCTTTTGTCTGGTGTTAAAATAGGTTTGATGAGCTACGGGCTGCAGGCTGCAGTTGTCAAAGGCCTGGTGATCTCTAGTGAGAAATGATTCCCTTCATTTCAGAGCCGAATATACTCCTGCCTCAGAGAGCCAAACGGAGCCAAATGAAGTGAGACCAACTTACAAGAAAGTGCATAAAAAGGCTTGTGCGACTGCCAGAGATAGTCCGGTTTTACTTAGGCAGACCGAAAGAGACAATTTCCATTCACTCCTTAGCTTCAATGAAAGGAGGATGCAGCTCATCTTAACACACACACTCTCTCTCCTCTCTCTCCATCTCTCTCTCCGAGGCATTTCATCTGATTATGAGTACTTTGCAATCTGCGACAACATGATTGATGCCCCACTTTCATGAGGGGAATTTTAACAGCACCTCTTCAGCGCTCAGTGCACACCCAATTATGCGTCTGAGCCAGTAACCTTGAATTTATGTTGCCATGGCAACAAATAAAAAAAAAAAAACGGAGAGAAAAAAATGGTCATGCATTATGGATTATCATTGAAATTCTACACCCCTACCCAGCATAATGAGAGTTCGGGACTTAATCAAATCAGCCATTCTGGGTGACACAAGCTGAAGAACTGGCTTCCATTGTTGGGGCGCCTAGAGAAAGGCAGCAGGCCTGACGAGCCAGCAGCTGCGGGGCTGCAGCCTGATAGATGGCTCCCATATACATCAGTGAACATACAGACAGATGGTCCTCAATGCTTGGAATTTCCAACCCAGGAAGCAGCTGCTCATACTAACCTCTGCTGTTCATCTCACCTTGTTGTCATGGAATATTGAGCAAGGAAGGAGAATGTGGACAGCTCCACTTGGAGCCCTGCCTGAGACGCTGTTTGTGCCTCATTCTTTTTTGCTTCTCCCTTTCCCTCTGGTCTTTTCTCTTTTTTTTCCCAGCTCCTCGTCTGAAGGGTGGGGCGGTGGGGAGTCTCCCCCCTCGTGCCAGGTCTCAAAAGAGGGATAAGGCGACCAGAATAAATCGGATTGTGTGTTTTACCACCAGACTCTTTCTCTGTCCCTGCCGTTCCTTCAAATGACGGCCTCTGACAGATGACATAACTGTGAAGCACATGATTGGCTCCTGATTAATACCGCTGAGGTGGGGACGTTCACAATCACAGCAACATTTAACAACAAAGTGATCGGAAGTTATTCATTTTCAGCACAGCAACAGTTCCTGATACAATGTGGTTGAGTCCAGCTATGCAATAAAGTAAGTAACTTTAGGCAAATGACCAGCAAACCAATATGTGTGTGTGTGTATTAAAATATATAAATAAATAATATAATATACATATGTATAAATAAATACAGTTAAAAAATAAATAATTAATACAAACTAAATAAATACTATAATAATAATAATGATAATAATAATGTATTAAAAAATAAAAATAAATACATACATACATAAACAAACTGTACTTCTCAGTTTAGTTTTTAACACTCTGACTGAGTTTGATTCATGTACTGATAATCATTAATCTTGTTCATATGATGTATTATGGACTGTACAAATGCTTTCTCCTGGATGTTAATATTAGCAGCAATGAAAAATAAAATGGCGTTTTGTTTAAATTGGCAATATATCATATTGACGATCAGATTTTGAAAAGCTATGGCCAGTTTCGCAGCCCACCAATAATGTTAGGCCATTCAGGACTAGAGACACCTGATAGTGATGGGACAGCGACCTAATGACCTGCTGACCTCTAGGGACAAAATCGATGTCAGTGTGAACAAAGCATTAAAACAGCATATAGGCCTTCAGTATAGCATTTATACCACTCAGCAATGAGTCATGTTTATGATGTAACTAGTCAAAAAAAAATAATCATAGAAGTCACAAGTCATATATTGAGCAAGAATATCATAGAGGCCTAGCAAACACATAGTAATGCCCTGGAAACCACACAGAACACCCTAGCAAACTGCAAGTTCAGTAATTTTTAGATCATTAAAAAAAAAAAAAAAAAACAGACGAAAAAATGGAGAGCCACGAATAAATCTGCTTGTCTTTTTTACTACCAGACTCTTTTTCCCTCTTCATATGTCTCCCTCTGACAGATGACATAATTGTGAATCACAACTCTGGCTCCTGATTAATACAATACATTTCTCTTCTCCTGGGTCCTATCCGAGCTGCTGTGGCGGCACAAATGCTTCCACTGCTACATAAAATATTGATTGCTCTTGTATATTTCTTAACTGTATATAAGCATACTTATTAGCTAAAAGGCACATGGAGGAAAGTTTAGGTGCTTGAAGTACCTTAGTAACCACCCCCTATGGCTCGAGTCCTCAGTCGAATGTGCAGGGGGAATTGGCAGGCAGGGATAAGAGAGCAGCTCAACTGCAAGATGTTAGTCATGGGCTTCCAACATCCTAATCCAGGACCCAGAAAACTGCAAGTTCAGGAATTTTTAAATCATTAAAAAAAAAAAAAAAAAACAGACGAAAAAATGGAGAGCCACGAATAAATCTGCTTGTCTTTTTTACTACCAGACTCTTTTTCCCTCTTCATATGTCTCCCTCTGACAGATGACATAATTGTGAATCACAACTCTGGCTCCTGATTAATACAATACATTTCTCTTCTCCTGGGTCCTATCCGAGCTGCTGTGGCGGCACAAATGCTTCCACTGCTACATAAAATATTGATTGCTCTTGTATATTTCTTAACTGTATATAAGCATACTTATTAGCTAAAAGGCACATGGAGGAAAGTTTAGGTGCTTGAAGTACCTTAGTAACCACCCCCTATGGCTCGAGTCCTCAGTCGAATGTGCAGGGGGAATTGGCAGGCAGGGATAAGAGAGCAGCTCAACTGCAAGATGTTAGTCATGGGCTTCCAACATCCTAATCCAGGACCCAGAGAGAGACGTGAACTAGTTCCTCAAAGCAACTGTTTTAGCTTCACATCTAGACCACAAAGATGGCAAACGACACATCTCTGGAAGAACTGATAGAGATTTTAAAAACGGGAGGGTGGGATCATCAAATAAGAGACATCAGCCAGTATGAGTTGAATCATGGCAGGATATGATTATATAAATATAAAATGGAAACTTTCCAGTTATATTGGAGTATTTGGAAGAGCAGATGTCATCCAAAAATGGTTTGGGTGTGCCAGATGAAATCTGCACCAGTGTCACTTGATGGCATGCGAGTTTTACTGTCAGGAGTTATGTACCCTGCTTCACTTAGATGGGCTGTTAAGTTACACACCCACAACTGACACAGTTTTCCCCCTCCAGCAACAGAGGAACTCACACAAACCTGTAGGAAGGGTTCGCTAAAGCTTGAACTATGCTCATGATATATAATTCATAAGCTGTTCAGGGGTTTGTCACCAGTAATAATCTTGTGACTCGCCAAGAGTGTGAGAAGGAGATTCAGTTCAAATTAAATCAAATATTGACATCAACTGCTATGAGATATGGTTGGGTCTAGTGTTGTTTTTGGCGGCCTGTTTTAATTTTAGTCTAGTCTTTGTGTGAAGCTGTCATTTTAGTTTTTATTAGTTTTAGTCACGTTCATACTCTTTTTAGTCTAGTCAAGTTTCAGTCAACTAAAAGTCTGAGCATTTTAGTCTTATTTTAGTCAGAATTATCCATGACTATTTTCGTCTAGTTTTAGTCGACGAAAACTGATGACATTTTAGTCTAGTTTTAGTCGACGAAAACTGATGACATTTTAGTCTAGTTTTAGTCGACGAAAACTGATGACATTTTAGTCTAGTTTTAGTCGATGAAAACTGATGACACTTAGTCTAGTTTTAGTCAATGAAAATTGTATTTTAGTCTCTTTTTAGTAATGCAATTCTATTTAACCGAGTCAAGTACCTAGTAGTATAGACGAAACCAAATCATTATACATTTAATTATAGTCATCGTCACATGACCAGCATTTACGTTGCGTCTCGTCTCGTTTTCGTCACGTGATAAAGGTTCGTTGACGACGATATTTAGTCATAATTTTCGTTGACGAAAGCAACACTAGTTGGGTCAATGGCATAGTGAGAATGCAGTTCATAAAATTTATTTTTATATTTTTGTTTAGGCCAAAATGTCAGGTTAATACAACTATACTGAATAAATAAATAATGACATTAAAAGAATGAAATGTATGTTTGGCATAATCTTCTATTTTTATTTATTTAAAAAAATACATATTTTAACAAAAAGGCTTCACTGCTTATTAACATGAAAACTTTTTGCCCAGCAAGTAAAGTCTAAGACACAGATAAACAAACAAACCAATTAATTAATTAAACAACAGGACCCCTGCAGACCTTCATGACAGTGTTTCAAGGTCAATAACTATAATACACATTATATACACAGATAATTTGACCTTATGACAAGAAAAGGTTTGTTCATGGCATTTGGGACAACTCCATACAAACTTACTATTTATGAAATATAATAATGATAATTTTACTTTAAAATATTTAAGTAATTATTTTTTTTATATTGTATTATATTTTTTGTAATTATTAAGATGCGTACACTTGCATTCAAGTTAATACTTTTTACTTTTACTTTTTTAATTAATATTTTTGGAAGTTTTTTTATTTTTTAATTGAACTGTTTCTTCAAAATGATAAATAAATAAATAAATAAATAAATAATGCTGGCAAATGTATTTAATAATAATAATAATAATGATGATGATGATGATGATGAAGAAATTTAAAAATGAAAAGCCATAGTAAAGTCATAATATAAATTTAGATCTATAACTTATCTACTATGTTGAGTTCCCTGCGGTAACCTTCCTTTGATGGCTTTGGAAGTAAAGTCACAAGTGCGGTTTGGTTCTAATTAGCATTTAATTAATGATGCATGCATATGCAAAGCAGCATTTAAACAACGCTGATTACCTCCTACCTATTCACAGGCCAACAGTCAAACATGTCTGACATGTGTCCGCCGCATGTAAACGCCTTACTGAAAGGTTAAGTCTTGAAGTTCATTAACACAAGAGTGACTTGTGCTCCTGGCCAGCGGCTGGTCCCTTGAGTATGTGAACAACAGCGTTCTTATATATATCTTTTTGTTGTTGTTGTTGTTTACAGGCATTTGACAGAGATAGAAACTTTAATGGCCTTTGGTTGTTGTTCATAGAACATGACCTTGGCATAAGTACTGAGAATCTGGGACTAAATACTAGAATCTATGATACTACTTTTACAGCCAATTTTATGCTATTCAAAATGCTCTGATGGCAATGAATACTGCTCATTTTGATCCTATGTGATATTTATGCGCAAGCAATGACCTGTAATATAGACACACTTGTCTTTTATTGTTCAGAGGTGCAAGTAAATTTACCAGCGTCACTGAGGCATTCATTAATGATCGCATGTGCTGTAAGTCTACATTACCGGACATATTTATTACTACTTTTGTAAGTGATTGTCTTTATTGCTCTTGTGATCATGGAAATACTCCCCCTCTTTGACTTGCAAAACCCATTAGTCTGCCTATTTATTATTTATGTCAGAGTTAAGGAATCTGACAAAATCATAATGGATACCCTCTGCCGTGTTTATTATATTGGATACCGAATGAGAATTGTTTGATAAATCCATGCCCGGCCTATGTTTTCATCTTGTGGGCATTTTTGCCGTGCGGCATGACTGAACTCAGCCCGGTCGGGCCATAACGCAGTCAGGGTAATGAACCTGATGACAGCATAACTCGCATCCTGAAATCTCATGCATGAAGGGACCGTCGAGCAATACCTCAGCCTCTCGTGTCATTTGTTATCGTTAATCCTTACATTTATGGCTGAAAATATCTTATTAGGAGGCGTGCCCAAGGTATTTCACTTCGATTCTAGGCTCTGTGACATATTGATTAGACGGCGAGGATTGCGTGAACAAGCCTAAGACCTTGAATTTGGACACCTGCAAGGTATGAATATGAGTGTCTGGTTCATATTCAACATCCAGGGTAATTTTCCTTTGAAGGGAATCAAGGGCAAGTCTGGCCTTTCAGACACCATGTAGGTACAGACATGGGAGACATAGAGTGAGCTGTGTCAGATGGATTACGTTTCTGTGTGGACAACCATCCACATTTTGGCTCATAGAAAGCCATTTTGGAAAAAGAGCAAGTTGAATCTGTCACAGGAAGACCAGGAACATGCATTAAGACAGCAATCTATTTTAAATTCACTAAATGGCTCCAATATTATCATTTTGTTGTAACTTTGCCTTTCCTGCTCAGAAAATTCCATCATACAAATCAACATGCACAAAATTGAGGACATACATATTGACAACCTCAACCAGACTCACCAAATCAAAGGTTAACTCATTTTAACAAGACAGGACATGACATCCTCTCCTAAATGAAATTTAAACATGCCCATTAACTTCCACAGACTTGCATTTAAATTATATAGGCAGTATTTAGACAGTATTTAGTATACAGAAAGTTGCCATAGGTGAAGTCAACCTCACAAAGAGCGCATTCACTCACTTGTGGTTAAACTATATGGTGATGTCAGAGGAAAATTAAAACGTCCCATGGCATTACCAGAATATTACAATCATATTTCAAATCCAGAGGTGATTCGTGGAGAGAGAGAACAGCATTCATACCACTCAGCAAAGTCATGTTTATGATGTAACTGGATGGCACAGGAAATCCCCTATCAAGTGAAGTTTATAGTGTTTACTGCTATGAAGGTTTGTTAAACTTGGAAACATTTAAAACTTTATTCTGTTTTAGTGATGCTTGCGTAGAGATATAAACTTCTGTGTGTAATTTAAACAGTACCGTTTGTGCTATGGATATGAATGATTCCCAAAATTGTGCAATTTATTGTAGAGACTGAAGTGTTATATTCATTTAATAGCAACTGGACTCAGCATAGAGATGTGAGACCCACTGCTTGCACAGAAGTAATTTTCAAACCAACTAGGTTTTTGTTGCTCAACATAGTGAATTCATGTGAGCAACTTAAAAATGAGGAAAACTTGCCTTTGGTAGTTTTCGCCCTCATGCAAGACTCCTGGTTGTGCAGACTCCTTTTAAAATGACTGGATTTTGCACATGAAATTTCGCAAAGCAATGGTAAATGTGACTTCAATTTAAGGCAAAAATGGCAATAAATAAATGCATACATACAGTACATACATACATACATGATTTACACTGAAGGAGCCATACGCTGCAACAAAATCCTAATCTTTAGTATTTTTGTCCTTTTTCCCCAAAAATTAAAATATTTAATAAAACTTTAACAAGACAAATTTACTTGCAAATACTGCTTAATTAATTTTTTTTCTATTTTAATTAGGGGAAAACAAAAACTTAGAACATTGCAATATTAGGACTTATTTTCAGATGTATTTCAAGTAAATAAAAAACTACCAATGTACAGCATAAAATCAAAATGACAAAATACACCTAAAAGAAATACAAAATACATATAAAAGATACTCCTGAAAACATGTCTTAAAAAATAGATTTACACTGAAGGAGCCATACTCTGCAACAAAATCCTAATCTTTAGGATTTTTGTCCTTTCCTCCCCAAATTTACATATTTCATAAAACTTTAACAAGACAAATTTACTTGCAAATACTTCTTAATCTTTTTTCTCAGTAAAAATATCCAAGTAAAAAAACAACAACTTTAAAACATTGCAATATTAGGACTCATTTTCAGATGTATTTCAAGTAAATAAAAAACTGCCAATGTACAGCAGTAAGACAAAATACATAATATACAAGATATATACAAGATACTCTTGATTGCAGTGTTGCTTCTCAAGTAAATTTATTTTAAGGATTTGTAGGTATTTTTATTGGAAAACACATCAAATAAGACTTAAGCAAAAATAAGACTCACATTTTTCAGTGTATTAGTGAGTCCAGAATATAATTAAGACTTGGGGATGTTGTTTATGTTGTTGTTGTTGTTTTTTTACTTGGGCCAGTACACAAAACCTACAAGTATCAGAACAGGCTAATAACCACACAGTAATGTACAAAATACCACCTAGAACACCTTAGTAACTACATAGCAAAGGCCTGACAACAACCAAGAAACCCCAAATTAGGAATGAGAAATCATTCCTAATTTGGGTTGTTGCGTCCTACGTAATCATGTGAAAATAATCCTTTGCAAATATGCAAGTACTTTCCACAGCTACACCTACAGTATTTCTTATGGCAATAACAAAAAGCTTTTTAATTAATCCTCTGTTAGACTGATCATATATAAATAAATTACCTGGTTGAGATGTCAGTAAGATTAATGGAACGACCAACAGACATACTATTTATGTAAATTGCATTATTACTCTCAGTAAACTCAAGACCTCTCTAATGGGTTTTGTTCACCTTTCAGGCAGGGAGCCACAGCACCCAGAGAATAGAGATCAAATGGGCCGGGGGTTATTTCATATCAGGATCTGGACCTTGGAATCTTTTGCCTTCCTGTGCACTGAGGTGGTAAATTACAGGGAGAGGGACAGGCCGGTTTACTGCTATGTTTCCAGTCAAGCCGGTTTCCAAACAGTGTCACTGGGACTGCTTTAAAAAGGCATTTAATATAAATGATCTGGCATTGATTGTGATGGATTGGCTATGCAGAGACACCTTGCCTTCAAGGGCACAGAGAGATAAGCCATCATTCTGGCCTGTACCATCCCAGTAGGGTGTTTTGTGAGTCCAATGTCACCTGTACCTGTAATAATGTACCATACAGTACTAAACGATATGACAACAGGTTCTTACCCCCAAAGCATCAAATACTAGCTTTAATAGGTGTCCTTTAACATCTTTATATTGATATGTACAGTCACCCTATTACTTTCAATGAGAAACCTTTGACGTCAATACATTTTGTCCTCATGGAAGTCATTTTTCACAATATCCTGACAATTTTAATCTAAAATGTGTCCACGCATTTTTACTCATTTAATGAGCAGCTAATGCACTTGAAAAAGCAGAGGCGATAATACTTTGGGATATAATTTACAAATTGGATTCTGATTTAAGCTGGTGTTTTGTCAGGGACAGGATTTAGTTGTCAGTTTAGTTGGCCAACTAGAAAAGAACCTAGTGTGGTGATTTGAGCTCAGAATAGACCACTGGAAGTACATTTGGACCTTCAGACATTTGCACTTCATCCAACAGGTCAGTCTTTGATGTTTTGACCTCTGTTGGTCAAACGGAATGAATGGAACACAAATGTTTGTGTAATCATAAATTTGTCGGCCAACCAAACTATGAAGCTTTGTCTAATATCTCATACTGTTTGAGTAGGTCTTACATTGAATGATGAACAAACATCACAACCATTAAAAAGGTACGTCATATATATATATATATATATATATATATATAGTATATTGAAATACGGACGTACTACATCCACCATGTTTGCATTGTCATGTGACTTGCATGCAGCAATCACAGCCATTCCACACCAGAATCTCACTGAAAATAGTTGGTCATCTGGACACTTTTCATCTATAAATATTGAGAATTTAGACATATTACGGTCATATACTGACAGTCATATGCTGTTTTGCCAACAAAAGAGTAAAGTAGTAGTCATATTCAGATACAGAGTGATACTTCCTGAATGCAGAACATCCACATAACTTTTATTATTTCCCAACAGCTGATTACATGACAGAATTCAATTATTACACAATTATAACAGTATTACAAGGGTGTTGATGTTTTAGCCAGTAAAATTAAAATAATTAAGATTAAGAATCAAGTATTAATCAATGGCCACCAAATATTTATTTTATTTTATTTTATTTATTTACTTTTAATTTATTAATTTAATTTGTAAAATATTTATTTTTGGCATTTTTGCCTTTATTAGGATAGAACAGTATTTCAGACAGGAAGCGAGGTGGGATAGAAAGAGGGGGGACGGAATTGGGGAAAGGTCCGCAAGCTGTGGCTCGAACTGAGGACGTCCGAAGCGCAACGGCACTATATATCGGCGGGCTGCCCACACGGCTATTGGCACCGATGCCACCAAATATTTCTCATTGAAAGAAATGGAGTTATCAGCCACAATTCTATAAAGAAACTAAGGGGCGTTTTTGATCTCTGCAGTGCCTTATAGGAATGGGAACAGGTTGGATATCAGCAAACTAAGATCCTATGTTGTTTGTATGCAACAGATGAACTCAACTATTCAGAATTGATCACTGAATGGTTGAGTATGATTAACTAATTCATATAATGGTTTACCGAACAAACATGGGCTCATTTGTCACAAAGAGTGGAAAAACAACAAACATAAACAATCCCAAGAAACTGCCCTTAACTTTCAGGTCACTTTGGCTGACCCTCAGTTGTACTAGCAGTATTGCTGAAGTGTGACCTTTCTCTGTGTTTTGGCTCCAGTGTGCTGAATTTCAATAAACACAGCAAAGTGACCCAGCAGGACAAACCTGCAGACAGTGTAATAAGGCTCTGTTAGGATTAATGAGCTACCCACGGCATTATTTGTTATGTTATATATCTTATTGATTGCGTTGTCTTTGATCTTTGCATGGTTTTTCTCACTGAGCTCGGGAATGGTTTGCGTTCTTGGTAGACACCGAAGGTTGAGTGGGCAAAACATGCAGAGCATGATCTCCCTGAGGGCACCAGGGCAAGACATTTGTTTAGTACATTAATAAAGTGACAAAAGAAGCCATCATAAATACTCCTGCAGTGTTCCAATTAAAATGAGTGAGGGTGTCTTTGAAGTGTAAATGAGGAATAAGTTGTGTTTTCCATTATATTGTAATGAAAAGTCAATAATAACGATTTACTTAGCAGGGGGAAGTTCATAATGTGATAAAAAAAAAGCATGCAGCTTTGGATCAGCAGGCAAAAATAACAAGCAAATGTTTGATGCAATAAGGAAGGTTCTGGTTTTACATAACCATGTATCCAGTTGTTGAAAATGACAAACAAATGTGATCTTTTCAGTATTTGTACATTAAGCCTGGTTCTAGCACACAAATATTTTTTGCACATCTGCATAGTCATTGACAAATACAATGTCATACATCATAACAGAATTTACAAAACAAACCCTGTGAAAGGCCAGTCCAGAAAGGTTTAAACCAGTTCATTTGTAAAAAATCTCTGAAGGTCAATACTTAAATGTGTTTGTAAATGTTATATTCAAATATCTACGAATATTAACAAGACCAACCTGGTCAAGTTAAAGTGTCAGGACAGATAAATCTTGCTGCACTCCAAAAAAAACAAACAAAAAAAAACAGTCCAATGATTGAGCATCATTCAACATGCTTACCAGCATGGTCAGTGCAATTGCAAATGACACGACATAAACAAGAACTGTCAAACAATTAAAATCTGCAAACGGCACAGATGGGTTAGTAATAGTTGATTGGTTGTCTGAATCCATTTCGGCTCGCTGAGAGCCTGGTCTCAAAAGCTCACAGAAAATTAGCTAAATTTAAAGGGATAGCTTACCTTAAACATACTCACCTTCATGTTGTTCCAAACCATTTTTCTTCTGTGGAACACAAAATGAGAAAAGAAAAAGAAAAAGAAAAATCCCCCACACAATTATTACAAAGCTGAACTGAATCTTTAAGCTTCAAAACGAACATAAAAGCATCATAATTTTATATTGATAGCAGATAGTAGCCCGAATTACTTCAGCGGCATTAAATATAATTGTTCTGAAGCCATAAGGTAAGTTTGCCTAAAAAACAGATCAAAATTTAATTAAGTTTAAAAAAGCTTGACATCCACCCCAGCTCTAACAGATGTAAGATAGAAGAAGGTATGATTCACTAATGAACGATTCTTTTTAGTCAAATATTTTCAACAAATCTACAGCTCCAGTTTACAAAAACACCTTTAATGGTTTGCTTTGTTATCCACAGAAGCAAAAAAAAAAAAGTCATACAGGTTTGGAACAACATAAGGGTGAGTAAATGATGACAGAATTTCCATTTTTGGGTGAACTTGTACTTTTAAACTCCTGACTCAGTTGACTAGATAATGAGATGTTTGTTTGATGCTGAAATGCTGTGCAGTCTGAATTCCAACAGAGATTGCTCATATTGGACTGGATTGAAAATGTGCAACACTTTAAACCGTCACAGTAGCTAGTCATGATAAGGAAAATCCTTCTTTTGAGAGATTTTCCAAAAGATCGACATCATAAAGTAAAGAGCTTTCAACCCAAATTCACTGAAGTAAAGTGAGTCTGGGAGAAAATAAGACTGAGAAGCCTGGTAAAGAAAGAGAGAGAGGAAAAGAAAGAGCTGAAGCAGGAAAACAATGCAAACGAGCATATGAATATTAATGAGGAAACAAAGGCCTTTTGAATGCCTGTATTCCTGTAGTGTATTTATGATGAATGAGGGCCTCAGTGCAGTGTGCCAAGGTCTCCTGACCGACAAATAGCAGGCTAATGACAAATCTCTAAAACATATGCTAATAAAGCTCTTACAATGCATTGCAATCTCTGACCTTTGGGATATAACCCTAAAGGGCAACATGAGAGATGCTAAATTCCAAAAACTAACTGCAATTTATTTCAATGAAGGAATTTGATGTGGGTTATCACTGGGCACTGGGCAATCAAATATCAAGATGTTACAAACATCCTATTTTGCCCACGACACAATTTAATGTAAATCTGATGATTTGTTGCTCAATGAATTGTTTATTTGAATAATATCTGAATATCTCTTAAATCAGATCAGAATCAGAATGAGCTTTATTGCCAGGTACACTCAAAAAAATGAACAAGGAAGGTTGTGCACTTTACATAATATATTTATATTCAGTTTACTTATAATAATTGTCTTTGTTGACTTTAAATGTTTTTTTCTATGAAGATCCACGTAATTATGTCTCAATTTAACTGTACAAAATCCTAACGCGTTGTCTAAACACAAACCATTTATGTTAAGTAAAAAATTCTTACATCCAGAGGGTGGCAGTATAGTGCGACGCCAACTGCCATGAAACCCCAAAGAAGAAGAAGAGCAAGACGCGTCAGACTACACGTGCGCAAAGATATTTGACTCTCTGCACACCTGCGTGACCCCCTGCAAAGTTTTTCTTTAATTGGTTTTGACAGAGGGACGTCTTACCTTTTCAACGGCTGGTAAAGGTAGGAGGATATTTGTTTTTCCACCAGTATCGTTCTTTTTTTATTTGTAATAAGAGATATGTTCTTTATTTTTGGCCTGCTTTAGTTTTAGAGAGTTCTAGCGTCTTAGACATGCCGAAGTTAGCATGCTAGCTTAGCCACGTGGCGCAGGTTGGTCCGCTGCATATTTCCATTATTTGGGCGAAAAGAAAAGTAATACGAGATAGTTCATGGATTAAAGTTCTCCGTCGCTACGATGGATTTCCGTTAACTGGAGCGAGTCTACGACGGATTTTTTTCCGTCAATTGCAGGGTTCCTGTGACTGTCTGTCCTTAATGTCTTATATTCACTTTTCATAATTTTAAGGCTGTAAATAGGATTACATTTCTCAAATAGTGTAATAAATGTCTTAATTTTAATTTGAAAAGAGGAGGTGTATCCAGCCTGCTGAGGGGGATGTGATCAAAGCCTGGGGTGGATTGAAAGCACGTTCTTCTCTCTAACGTTACTCAAGGGTTCTGTTAATCACTCCGCTCGGTATCCACTCCGGGTTTTCCATTCCCGCTCACGGAAAAACTGCTCCGTGTTCACTCCATTTTAAAAGTTATACTAGTATGTTTATTTTTTATATCACGAACGCCTGAACGCAACATTTATAATGCTATATGTAATGTTTTGGAAATTATTCTACACGTTTAATAAATAGAATTACACAATGTCAAAATGTATACCTGAAGTGTGTAACTTCCCTTTCATTTTTCTGACTAACGTTTAAGTTGTTGTAAGTTTTTGACTCTACTAAAGCATAAAAATACAATAATATGTTTGCAGATATATTTAAGAAACGTACTAAGTTAACACTTGTTAATTTGAAAAACAATGCTACAGTCATTCGCCGTTGAAACTGTAATACTAAATTCAACCACTAGGTGTCCATCCGACTAAAACTAAACTAAAATCTGCTGTCAAAATTAACAGTGGTTAATACTTGGTTTGAAACTTTTGTTTTTTCCAATTTGTTGTGATACTTTCAATAAAAATTACAAAGTGTGATTATTTTATTGGTTTGTAGTTTTTCAGTTCAGATTAATTCAATTTCACAAACTTTATCAAATTATTTTGTTTGTTTTTATTCTTTGCAATTTTTCAGGTCCTTAATGAAAGCTGTAGTGTACATTAAAGCGGACAATATCTTAAACTTTTAGATTATTGTTTTTGATTATGCAATTTAACAATTATTTAAAAACATCTAACTTAGGGTGTTTGCATTAAACTACACATCATTTTATAATAAATGCAACTAAAAGCTATCTATCTAAAAGCTAGTTTGTAAACAGCTTAAACTACTGTTAAGCTACTGTAATGTAGTTCAACCCAAAACAAATATTCTGGCATCATTTGCTTAACCTCACTTTGTTGAAAACTTTTATGACAATTTCCCAAGTATCTTGTGTGTTCCGCACAAAAAAAAAAAAAGTCATACAGGTTTGGAACAACATAAGGGTGAGTAAATGATGACAGAATTTCCATTTTTGGGTGAACTTGTACTTTTAAACTCCTGACTCAGTTGACTAGATAATGAGATGTTTGTTTGATGCTGAAATGCTGTGCAGTCTGAATTCCAACAGAGATTGCTCATATTGGACTGGATTGAAAATGTGCAACACTTTAAACCGTCACAGTAGCTAGTCATGATAAGGAAAATCCTTCTTTTGAGAGATTTTCCAAAAGATCGACATCATAAAGTAAAGAGCTTTCAACCCAAATTCACTGAAGTAAAGTGAGTCTGGGAGAAAATAAGACTGAGAAGCCTGGTAAAGAAAGAGAGAGAGGAAAAGAAAGAGCTGAAGCGGGAAAACAATGCAAACGAGCATATGAATATTAATGAGGAAACAAAGGCCTTTTGAATGCCTGTATTCCTGTAGTGTATTTATGATGAATGAGGGCCTCAGTGCAGTGTGCCAAGGTCTCCTGACCGACAAATAGCAGGCTAATGACAAATCTCTAAAACATATGCTAATAAAGCTCTTACAATGCATTGCAATCTCTGACCTTTGGGATATAACCCTAAAGGGCAACATGAGAGATGCTAAATTCCAAAAACTAACTGCAATTTATTTCAATGAAGGAATTTGATGTGGGTTATCACTGGGCACTGGGCAATCAAATATCAAGATGTTACAAACATCCTATGACACAATTTACACAATTTAATGTAAATCTGATGATTTGTTGCTCAATGAATTGTTTATTTGAATAATATTCTTAAATCACTCTATATTACACTCAAAAAAATGAACAAGGAAGGTTGTGCACTTTACATAATATATTTATATTCAGTTTACTTATAATAATTGTCTTTGTTGACTTTAAATGTTTTTTTCTATGAAGGTCCACGTAATTATGTCTCAACTTAACTGTACAAAATCCTAACGCGTTGTCTAAACACAAACCATTTATGTTAAGTAAAAAATTCTTACATCCAGAGGGTGGCAGTATAGTGCGACGCCAACTGCCATGAAACCCCAAAGAAGAAGAAGAGCAAGACGCGTCAGACTACACGTGCGCAAAGATATTTGACTCTCTGCACACCTGCGTGACCCCCAGCAAAGTTTTTCTTTAATTGGTTTTGACAGAGGGACGTCTTACCTTTTCAACGGCTGGTAAAGGTAGGAGGATATTTGTTTTCCCACCAGTATCGATCTTTTTTATTTGTAATAAGAGATATGTTCTTTATTTTTGGCCTGCTTTAGTTTTAGTTAGGAATAAGTAAATTTTGTCTAGTCTGTGTTGCCATTTGTCAGAAACCAATAACATCTGCAAATGCACCCCATATGAATATAAAATTTCTTTGATTGTATTTCACAAAGCTTCTGAGATTAACAGCAAATTTTTTCCCTTTAAACAAATTGCTATTTCGTATTTACACTACACACTATGGATAAATAACCAGAATTTTGAGGAAACTGATGTAGTGACGTTCAAAAGGACCAATCAAAGTTACAAGCAACAGAAAGAACGGAACTACTCTTATTACATACCACCAACACACTGATCATTCACACTGCAGTTTCCCAAAAAGCTTCCCTTTTCACTCTTTCTCTACTTGACAGTAGGCCTGTCGCGATGGTCAATATATCGACTTATCGCATATTTGTGTGGAACCTGTTGACAAACTAGAGTTAATTCAACCTAACTAGTAAAAATTAAAGTTAGTGAAAGCATTTTATTTTGATTAATTAAGCTTGACTTGAATGTTTTGTTGTAAAATCATTAGTTTACTTTGAGTAGACAAATATGTAATATGCAACTTCTAAACAAATTTTGTTAGTCCATATAACTTAACTGACTTAAGTTAGTTAAAATCAAATGTCTCTTGTTGAGCAAAAATGAGTGATAATAGTTGGCTTGTGTCAAAAATATTATTTCTCCCTAAAACAACCCCATTAAGTTAGATAACCTTGAAATATTTGTTTTCAACTTTCATAATTAAATTTTGTGGAACCTGTTGACAAGAAAAAATTAAAGTCAAGGTTTCATTTTTTTGAGTGTA
>NW_015640445.1:1128722-1130711 GCF_001515625.1 Sinocyclocheilus rhinocerous | reverse complement strand
ATATATATATATATATATATATATATATATATATATTATACTAAAAAGTAAAAAAGTACATTTTAAATGAAAACTGAAATAAGAGCTTATTCAAAATATTAATAAATAATATAATAAACTAAAATAACAATGATGAACTGTAAACTATACTGTTAATGCAGGTAAATGTGTTAATGTCATTTTCCTTTTGGTCATTAAAGATGCACTCAGAGAAATCAAACATGACTGAGTGCAGCTTTAAAGACTAATTTACAACGTTGCTACCCTAAACCAATCAGTTATTGCTCATATCAGATTCTTAAGCTTTCCCCACTGTCTTCAAACCTATATTGTCTTCAGCAACCAACTTACTTGATCCAGGCCATCATTACCCTGCTAAAGCCTAGAAAAAGTTCTCACCCCAAATCCCTGTAAGATATTCTTCATTACCTTTAGCCCCAGGCTGAAGTGAGAGATTCTTGAGACTTAGCAGTGGCATCCTGTTGGGTCACACTAGATCTGGGCAACAGAGGTTGACAAGGACCTCCATTTCTCCTCTGGCAATTGCATGTTTTCCTCCAAAACATGGGCTACTCATGAAGAATGGACAATTACTCTTACTTTGTTTCAAATAAGACAACATTTACCAAGAATTCCACTTTTTAGAAATCATTTAATGTGCTTTGCATTCTGGTTCCATGGATTTGTTGTTTTACCACCAGTCACCAGCTAACAAATAACCACCGATAAAACAATCTCACTGTGGACGACAGAGACGAAGTGAAAGAAAATGCATTGATGACCTCAGGGTTATACATCACTTTCTGCCCTCTCTTCTGACATCAGATCAGCCAAGACATTTATTCCATTCAAGATCAGCACATTAATCTCCTACTTTCAACATCTTGCTGCTTCCTCTGACCTTCTCCAAAGCCTTTCTTCTGGATGTTTGGAATTATAAGTTGGCATTTAGTCAAATACCATCCAACTTTTTTTGCCCAGAACAATCTGCTTAACCTCAGCAATCTGGGTTCAATACTGGCTGCTCAACCAAAACTGCTTTTCACTCTTAGTGACTGAAGCATTTACAACAGCCTTGCTTTCATTTTGATTCTCCTAGATCTATTCACATCATTCGCCCACACGGGCCTAATTTCACAATTAGATAATTGCATCTCTACTTTAAATGTGTTTTCCCAGTCATAACATATACATACCATTGTTTCACTGATTTGCATTAGGTTATCTTGCTACTCTTTTCACACAAAATATTCTTCTCTACATCCAGAAATGTACTGTATATGTCCTGTACCAACATGAAACTATATTAAACATTTTCTGTTTGCTGAGTTTATGGAGCAGAGTGTTAGTTACTACTCTCTAGAAAAGCCAAAGTATTTAAATGAGTATAACCTCTGACCGAGGTGTTTATAATCAGCAGACTGTTATTCAATTTTCTACTGTAATTTTCTTTCAACTCATATGGATATTTTTCCTTCCCTTCCAAACCTTGATCTCTGATTGCATGTGGTAGTTAGCTTTAATGAGCTGATTTTAGTGCAGAGAGCTAATTTTGTTAATATAAATGGACCTTTTAATATACAGTACATAATGGTTTGTTGAACGTGTAGCGAATTAGCTCATGGGGAAATATGAATAATTAATCATAACTAGTTATAATTAATTATAAACATTTAGATCCGCTGTAGATATTTACTTGACCTCTCAGGGTCAACTGTCTGTCAATTCTAAGAACGTTAATTTCCTGGTTAAGGGAAATAACTTTCATACTGTACAACACAGACTCTACACAGAGCTTGTAGCATAAATCTGCATGATAAGGGACTCCAGTTATGAGCAAACAATGAACCATGGAACCTGGTGTCTTTCTGAGGTGTTAAGACGCATTTCGGGAGAAGGGTCCATAGGTCCTCATATGGCTTGTTAACTGCGGGGTGTTACAGAGTATTTGTTAAATATAGCTAACAAAATATATATTGTGTGTTTGAT
>NW_015640445.1:1117076-1128650 GCF_001515625.1 Sinocyclocheilus rhinocerous | reverse complement strand
TAAGGCCTTTATGCTGTAGAAAGGGGAGCATCACTCAAATCTACCTTGATATAACTGTACTGAGATTTCAGAAACAATTTAAACAATACTGCAATTTTGTGATTTCTTCACTAAACAGATTAATACATTAATGGTACAGTTTGGACATGCCGCTGAGCTGAGATTCAGACTTATGCTCCGTCCGAACAGACTTATGCTTTAATACTGACATTAGGGTTTCTTCGCTAAGATCATATTAATCTTACACTGATACCATTAAGCATGAAATACATAAAGACTCTTTCAATCATAATAGAGGTACAAATTCAAGCCCCTACTTTATCTGCATTTAAACAAGCCAGCAAATTGTTTAAAACACAACAGCGCATCTCAAGTCACGCCCTATTCTAACCTGGACTATCACGCACACTTTTAGGTTGACAGTGTTTAAGCTCATAACCATCGTTTTATCATTCCCGCATTCTCCACCAATCTGTAGCGAATCAGCTCATAAGTGGAGACCAATAATTAATAAAATTTAGCTACAATTAATTATAAATATTTAACTGTATGAAAGTTATTTACTTTACCCAGCAGATTAACGTTCCTGTCATTGACAGACAGTTGACCCTGAGAGGTCAAGTAAATATCTACAGCGGATCTAAATATTTATAATTAATTATAACTAGTTATGATTAATTATTAATATTTCCCCATGAGCTGATTCGCTACAAACGTTATGTTCTCAGTACCTCTTCTGTCTGAACAAGCATAACTGGCTTTGATTATGAATTGAATCTCATTATATGCAGTACAAGCTGTAATTTGTTTATCTGTATGTAGCACTATACTATAAGGCTCCAGTTCCTTTTTTAAATGTTATACATACATTTATATTGCAGATTTGCTGCATTCAGGTTTTTATTTTATTTTATTGTATTTATTTTTTTTAACTACATGTCTTGCTAAAGTAAATTTTACATAACATTGTATGACTCAGCCAATACCCTATTAAAAGATAAAAGACTCTGTTCAGTGTAATCTTTGTATACTAATGTCTCTAAATCTACACATTATCTGATTATTTTTACCCAAAATTATATCTGCTCTCAACAGATGGTGATATGCTGCCTATAATTAGCAAACACATGGCTAGGATCGCTCTATTTCTGCAAAGTAAAACTGACATATTTCGTATATAGGAGCCAAAAACTAACATGAATCTGGCAATGGAGAAATAAGCTTGGCAGGGACCTCTGTAGCAGTAGTGAGCTTCTCTCTGTTACTTCAGCTGTCTCTGTATCCTCCACTTGTTACATTGATAATGTCAGGGAAGTTTACATATGTTCCACTATAAGCTTAATCAGAAATTATGTTTATGTATTATAAATATAATATATTTCTGTTTATTCAAATTGTATGTATTAGCATGTCAGTCAAATGGACATCATCATATGTGAAAGGACATTTCTTGGCCAGAATAAGCTATAATATGCACTAGATTTAATGTCTAGTCAAAACTTGTTTTTATTTACAGTGACTGTCTTGCCTAGCAGGGACAGATTATAAAAGTACCTGTGTGCAAAAATAATTCCCAGTACTGTGAAAAGCATAACACAGAATTCGCGGTAATGCATACCAATGAGTGCCAGTCCATTTTGACCTGTCTTAAACTAATGCATTATTTTCTATTATTCATGATGACACATACTCTTAAACCCAAACTCACAAATTCATTAGTCCATATGTGTATTTTTACATTTTTTAAAAGTTGTGTTTAAAACTGTGGTGTAATACTTGCTCCTATCCGAGGTCAATATGCAGAGAGAACTAGGAGTAATCCATCCATAGGTTTATTTACCCAGAAAGTGTAAACACGGTGTCTCTGTGGCACTATCAAAACATTGCTCTGTTGTTTTGACATCCCACACAGCAACAGTGGCTCAACCAATGGCATGAGTTTGGGGTGGGACAATCTGACCAATGGCAGACATGGGGAAATCTTACAGAAACCTGTTTGAAAACAATTCCATTTGCTGACAGAAATTACTCACTTCAGTTACACCTTAAGCAACTCACTAAGGTACAGTTTACTTTAGATAATTTAGAGACACCTTTCCTGATTTAAACTCTGCCCCAACCAATTACATTAGACACACACGGTCAACTCTAACCAGCACTTAGAGTGCACCTGCTCCAGGTGATTTGACACCTCTGGGTATCACACTTCTCTGAATAGTCTCCCATGAGGCAGAGTCCAGAGTAAGGTGCCATGTAAGGTAGAAATGAAGAGGAAGGAAGTGAGAGAACTCCACCTCTGATTGTTCGTGACACACGACACACAACACTTACTGTGAGCTTGAGAGTCAAAAGCCGGGACAGGAGGGAGGGATCTGGCCACAAGGAGTCTTTTATCTTTAGTTAATGACTGAACAAATATGCTGTGTCTTCGCACTCCCCTCTTTTGTGGGTGTGGTTACCCCTCTGAGTCACTGTGTAGCTCTCTAATAAGCATCCTTGCACAAAAGCCCAATATTTGCTTGACTAGTGGGGCCTCTGGACCCTTGAGGAAATAAGCACGAGGGGCAGGGAAGGAAGGGGGTGCGAGGGTGGGGAGGGGGGATTTCACTCTGTCAGCTACCAACAGGAACAGATGGAGCTTGATAAATCCTGAAAGGAAGGCATTACCTGCCCAAGTCACCAAGCAGCCACAATTATCACAGGGCTTTGGGTTCATTGTCAATCAGAATGGCAGTTAAAGAGAGGCAGCAGCTGGGGCAGATGGTGGGCATCCAGCGCGGCTGGGGGAGTAGCCATGGTCCAGTACTTAGACAATCTCTCACTCTCTTTCTTTGTCTCTCATACTAAGTCTCAACACTACTGTTGTACCAACACTACTGTTGATTGCAAAAGAGATTTCTGGATAGTCATCCATGGAGATGGTGAGGCATAGAGAAGCTGAATGAACCCGATTGGCCCGTGCTGTCATATTAATTAAATGATGTTTGATATTCATGAGAACCCTATGCATATTGATCATTCTGTTCTCATTTATACATTACCCAAGGCTGTAACCACCATATTCAAATTCAGATTAGTGTTTGACCGATATGGGTTCTTTTGGTGCTTGATTATTATTTTTTTACATGTAGTCCCCCTAATCCTAAATTTGTGAATTCAACCATGCATTTGTCCACCTTGACTACAAAGAACTGAAAAAATGAATAGTCTTGAGTGAATAGTATTATAGTGTAGCTGAATACCAACTTCATGTTTACTTGCTTATGGTATGCACTAGTTTTCATTTCTGTTGTTTTAGAAACTCCAAGTTGTTTGTTCATTTGTTCACCCTCTGTAGATGAACTTACACAACAAGTTGACTATTCTTACCCAAGCAAGATCACAAACACAGTGCTATTAAAATGTATACCAAAACCTCATCCTATTCCCTGAAACTCTACACCAGCTTTCCACTTGATTGTCCATATGTAAAGTAGCATACTGTAGATGTGACTCTGGCTCGCTCAAGGACAGTTGCTGAGTTTGTCTCCCAGTTTCCAGGCAGACTCCTTCTCCTTCGGTCTCTGCCAAGGCAAACCAGCGCATTTCACATTCAGCAACTACTGCCATTCATCACGGGGCAGGGGGTACGAGTGGGTCTGGATCCCCTCCTCCTTCTCATGGCTGGGAGCACAGTGTTGCATGGACCCCTTCACTCCCTGCGGTCTCCATGCTCCTATCCACGACTTTCCACAATGGACCCTGACTTCATTATGGAGGCCTGGCTTTCTCTCGGTCTCCCGGCAGAGGCATCATTCCTCCTACTTTGTTACGCCACTCTCGGACTTTGTGTCTGGGACCAGCTAATAGGGAGGTCAGGTCCATCCATCTGCCAGGATTGGGAGCTGTGATGTAGAGAGAAAAGCAGCGGTCCTCATTCAGCAACAATACCCATTAACAATGCTAACAGAGTCCCGGCAAGGCCGGAGGAGGGGACGGGACGGGGGGTAAGGAGGGAGGATGGTTGTCACTAGGCAGAGAACAAGATTGCAGTGATTCGATAGGTTTGCAGGACTGGGCGTTGAGTGAGTCCTCAAGAGTCTTGGATGGTTATTGATTTTCTTCACTTGTGTTTGCTGCCAGCTCGTGAAGTTATGTGCATGTGCAGAGCTACTTGTGGGGCAATGGAGAGTAGACCTATTGGGGTTGGGATGGTAGCTGCAATCTGAGAACGTACATATTGTTCCCCCTAAGTTATAATAATTAAAGAAATGCAGGTGTTTCGTCTTACCTGCTGCAAATTATTGCAGAATTGTCAGAGTGAAGTGAGGTAAACAGATGTTATTTTAGTCTTGTTCTTTTGTGATTGGCAGGATTATGTGGACACGGTCTTCCTAAACTTTTATTTGAAACTCCATCAGGTTTTCTGCACCTGGCAAAACACTATTTCGGAAAGTTTAACAGGCACCTGTATTATTCATCACCGGTTCTTACCTGGTCTACATTTTCATAGCCCGAGGCACAAAAACTCATTTATACACCTAGGTCACATAATCCATGAAGCTTAAACTGGTACGCATGGTGCCCAACCCTTGGATTTAAGCCAGAAGTGCTTTTCCCTCTCTCCTTTTGAAGAGTCACTGTTTTGCATTTGAAGAAAACCAGTGTCAAAGTTCATTTGGTTCTTTGCCAGGCCATGCCACATGCTAGGAGTAGAAAATGACTTCTTAGTCTAATAATCACCTAGCACCACTGAGTCACCAAAATATACGCACATACATGCAGACAAGCACGCAGTCTGACAAACAGAGACAGAGGCTTGTGTTGTGTCTCCTTCCCACTCACTCACTCACTCACTCACTCACTCACTCACACACACACAGAGGATACCCATTGCGAGTGCTGATAATGTAGCAGACATCTGAATAGTGGAGTCTGCTCCCCATTACCCACACAGCACTGCAATCATTTGCATGTGAAAGACACGGTCGCCAAGTGTTTAATGTGTCATCTAAAGTGGATGGATTTTGACTTCAATTTTTAAAAGAGCTTCTATGAGATCTATTTTAAATATGACTTTTATTTTGAAATGTCTTGTTTTTGAAGTGTCTTGTATGTTTCCTAAAACTTATAATCATATACTCTTTCTGATATTAAAGCACCAATTTGATTTTTAACCATTTACCCAAAGTTTATTTGATTTAAAAAAGCAACTATCATCGCAGGTGCCATCATTATCAGCATAGTTTAACGAGTCAGTGTTCCCCGAAACTACAATTCCAATGAACATTCGCAAAGAGCATCGCAAAGTTCTGTAGTTGGAATGACAGCTCTCGACCTGTGGTTAGAAGCATAGTTTCTTGTTTGTATGTGGACTTTATAAATCGAGCAAAATAAGGAAGCTGACATTCAGTACAATTTATATCCTTCATTTCTAATATATGAAAATTTCATTTACCGTATTGTCCCGAATATAAGACGATGTTTTTTTCTTGGAAATACATCTGAAAAAACGCGGTCGTCTTATATTCAGGGTCTAGACTTTGACATGTCAATAATACACCCACAACAATAGGTGGCGCCAAATACGCATAAAACGAGTGTGCCATGAAATACGTAATGTAATGCTTGTTGTAAAGATCGCGAATTAAAACAAAAGAAAAAGAAAACCTTACAGCTGCATGAATCCTGACTGTCACGTTAGCATGATGGGACCAAAAAAGGTACATCTGGAAAAAGGGGGGTCGTCTTATAATCAGGGTCGTCTTATATTCGGGCCAATACGGTATGTCTTTTAGTTTGTCAAGATATTTAAATCACTGTTTTTGATGAAGAGTGCGAATGTGTATACAAGCTCAAGTAAGAAAGAAAGAGCCGATGATTGAATCTGGAAATAAAGCAAAATAACTGGTAAAAAAGAGAATTTGCCATCAGATGCCATGTCCGTAATTTATAGCAAAACATCTGGCATTGATTTGATCTTAAAAAAAGATAAACAGAAGAATAAAAAATTAAATAATACATAAAATAAAATTTAATCGAAGAAAAAAAAAAGAGAGAATTATCCTCAGATTCCATGTCCATAATTTACAGAAAAAAAGTAGCAGTATATTAATATGCAATTCCAAATCCAGCCTTTGCATTAGCAGAGACAACTTTGTGGATACTCAATTCAGTGGATAAATATGATTAAAATTATGAAAATATATAAATTAATGTGTTTTAAATTACACATCATATATCATACTATATTACCAAAACATCAGTTGTTCTTATTATTTTATTTTACTTTATTTCTTCAGGTTAGTCTTTGATTAGCAAGCTAACAGCTTATTTATTTCCAATACGAAATCATCTTGACTCCTATATTTTAAAGTCATCTGTTTGGACATCTACTTATCAGACTTTTCCCCCCACTTTACTCAAATCAATGTATTTCTATCTTGTTCAAATGTAAAGCACACCCACCGAAGTCATTTCTTATGTCTGTTTGAGGACATTTAAATATGTGCCATATGTGCAGGTAAATTTGTAAATGGTGAATGCTAAGAATGATTGTGGTTTTGTCCTATCAGAGCCATCCTGTCAGAATAGCAATTGACAGCCTAAGTGGGTCAGCTGAGAGGCCAGCCCCTGTTAATTTATATTCCAAGACACATCATGCATATTCATGAGCTCCTGCTGTTTTGTCTATCACCGAGCATCATACTTACTGCATAATTGTATTTGGAAACCGACGAGCTGTCTGAGTGGTCACACCAATTCAAACGCCACTGTATTATTTCATTAATTCAAACTGGAGAGAGAAAATAGACACTTGTGGCAAATGAGAAAAGATAAATAGTCAACATTAGTCATACCTGCACTGACTGCAATTATGAACAGGCAGAAATCAGTGGTCAGATGTTTAAGAAACAGGCAAAGACCCTAAACATGTGCAAAGAGAAATATATTTGAATTTTTCGACAGAAAAAAGGGCCGATATAAGCTACTTAATGCCATAATAGTCTGATCCACACCAAAAATGTTATTATTATGTCATCAGAATGGTACGCACAATCTTAAAGCCGCCATCTTCATACCTTACAAAGCAATGCTAATATTTTTCATGCCTGTTCCTTTTGTTTACAAAGTAATTTCAAAGGCATATTTTGCAGCAAACCTAAATGTTGTTGGTGCAAAATGCTGCATACCTTCGCCATCAGAGGGTAATTGTGTAATTATGGGCTATTTTGGCTCTGCAAACATACATTAATTTTCATTCATTAGGCCGTGTGGTTCTTCTCAATGAACACACAGGCTGATGTAAGCCTGTATGACGCATGTTGTTCATTCTTCTGTGGAGATTTTGTATTGATTTCTTTTGATGGTGTATATGAAAAACAATTCAATCTCAGTTACATTCAAATCAGGTGGTCGAGAAATTCTTAAATTTAAGGGAATTTCCCAGTCTGAGCCGCAATAAACACATCAACTCACCGCAAACAACAGCTTTTGAGATTAAAACTGGTCACAACAGCCCACTGCTGGGCAGATTATGAATATCAAACTGCATATTCAGGAATGTGTTGATGTACTATCAGCTACTGGCAGACTGAAAAATCCCCGCTGTCTTCATAAATGAGAGTTTTCTGCATATATTCTTCTGTAATGGATTTTTTTTCCAGGAGCTTTAACACAGGGAAGCAGTGGAAATCATTCACTGTAATGATGTCCAGGTGAATGCTGTCATCAAATTAACTCAGTGTAGACACGGGGTGAGTGTGTGTTTGTACATTAATTAATTAAATTGTGTTTTCGACATGCTTCAGCTTAAGGCTCTGGTAACATCTCACAAAAACAGATCAACGAAGAAAGGATGCAGGTTTAGACACAAAACAAGAACTAATTAGGACAGTGTGGAGAATCACAGTAAGCCAAAAAGCCCATACACTATGGCTATGATACAGTAATTCTCAATGTGTCTACACTAAATTAGTCTGACATAGCCTAATCTTTGATTAAACATTGTAGGTTATTCTGGGGAAGAACTGCCCACTTAGACAAGAAGAGACCACATGATTGACATGTATAACAACCAACTATCCTTCAGTACGTTTTTTTTCTAAAGAACTGACTGACCGCTCACACGACACAATTTTTTCAACTAAAAACAGATATTTCTTATTAGCTATTATTTTAATGGATTTGGCCATTCATTTAAACCACAACTGCATTTTGGGGGGCCTGAAAACAGGTATCAAAATGCAAGCCGAAATCGATACTGTCATAGTCTCCATGTAAACTACAGAAATGCAAATTTTTGGAAATGGTTACACCATGCTAATGTGTATTATGGGTTCAGTTTATAAGTATGTGCGCAGACATGTATCATTCCTTTACAAAGTGACATTGTCACCTACTGGCCTGACATCCATAATACGGAGTTTATAGTCGTTTTCGTGGATCCGTGTGAACAGGGACCGCTTGACAACATTCTCATCTGTCACACAAGTTTTTTTTTTTTTTTTTGAGGATACAATGGATGTCAATGGTAATCAAAACACTTTGGTTACTAAACATTGTCAGAAAAAAAAAAAAAAATTGTGTTCCTCAGAAGAAACTCATAAAGGTTTGGAACAACATGGTGGTGAGTAAATGATAACATAACTTTCATTTATCACTGACCTATCTCAATTAAACATGCTCAGTATAAACAGCAACCAATCAAATTAGAGTGTATCAAAGCTTGATCGGTTGTGTTCTGTGGTTTTGAACTCAAGTCCCCCACATGAGTCCCATAGCTCAAAGTACACGGTTTAACCACTAGGCCCTTTTTATTCCTGTGAGAAAACAGCCATCACACACCATTTAGCAAAAAGGTCTCAAATCAGCATCACTTTTCAAAACTATTCTACGTCTTCCTGCAGACACCAGAAAGGTTCCTGGCAGAGGTCAAAGGTGTCCAGGGCTGCAATTTGATACGTGCCATTTTCCCATCAAGCTTTTAACAAACAGTCACAGTGTCAAAGCGAGCATTATTTTCCTCATTTCACCATTCAAAAATTACATGCCA
The DNA here is from genome assembly GCF_001515625.1 of Sinocyclocheilus rhinocerous. Classification (NCBI taxonomy): domain Eukaryota; kingdom Metazoa; phylum Chordata; class Actinopteri; order Cypriniformes; family Cyprinidae; genus Sinocyclocheilus; species Sinocyclocheilus rhinocerous. Next base: position 1,119,616 of record NW_015640445.1, on the reverse strand, counting down.
CCTCCATGACAGCATTTTCCACTGCATAATATTTACACTGCTTTTAGGACGACGCATTTCAGGCCTTCAGAGTAAGTGTTCTGTGGATGTTAACACGTTATTTTGAGCCGTATTGATCTGCAGAAAACTACCTTCAAGGTTTAGTTCTGCTGAGTAGAATTTTGACCGTTTTGTAAAAGAGTTCTGTTCCACAGATCTGTTCGGTTGTCAGGGCCAGAGTTCTGCTGTTAAATCATCAATCCAGGATGAGCTACTGCACCAGAACAACTATAGGAGCCTCTCATCCATGCAGCACAGCTACCTCCCTTGTCAGAGCCTCCTTTAATATGAACATAATTAAATTTGCGTGGATATTTCTGCACGCTCCCTGCCTAATGTACGGAGAAAGGTGGAGGATGACTGGAGCTGGGATTCAACTTCTCATTAAAGACAAAATCCCTCCCCCTTTTGCAGAAATGTATTTTTGATGTTTAGGAGCACATCTCCCCGAACTGCACACTAAGCACTTTAGACGACTGATGAAAACACTCTCTCTGCAGTCCTAGATATTAAATCTATATTTAAATACATGCTGTGGGTGCCCGCGATTGTCGGCGGTGGGACTCGCTCACCATATTAATGGTCTTAATTTAATCATCCTCAGATCTTGGAAATTAGAAAGTGTCAACATGAAAGAATAAATAATGGGAGAAAAAGTGTGGCAACTAATTTCAAGACTTTTCAAAAGGGGGTGTGGTAGGAACATTAACAATTCTAATTAGATTTGCCCAGGGTAATGCTGTCTTTAACTTCATCAGAACCAAAAAAAAAAAAAACTTTCACATGTTCCCCTCATCCCCGAATCTGCTGATGTTCATTTAACCTGGAGTTAATTGAAATAACACACGATATTCCTAGAGGGAGTAAGGCAGTTGGGGAGACACAGTTAGAGGACAATAAACCTTTGAAATTGCCATTTTCCCATCAAACTTTTTACAAACAGTCATGGTGTCAAAGTGAGCATTATTTTCCCCATTTCACCATTCAAAAATGACAGCATTTTCCTCATAATATTTACACTGCTTTCAGGACGATACATTTCAGGCCTTCAGAGTAAGTGTTCTGTGGATGTTAACACATTATTTTGAGCCATATTGATCTGTGGAAAACTACCTTCAAGGTTTAGCTCTGCGGAGTAGAATTTAGACCGTTTTGTAGAAGAGTTCTGTTCCACAGATCTGTTTGCTTGTCAGGGCCAGAGTTCTGCTATTAAATCATCAATCCAGGATGAGCTACTGCACCAGAACAACCAGGAGCCTCTCATCCATGCAGCACAGCTACCTCCCTTGTCAGAGCATCCTTTAATATGAACATAATTAAATTTGCGTGGATATTTCTGCACGCTCCCTGCCTAATGTACGGAGAAAGGTGGAGGATGACTGGAGCTGGGATTCAACTTCTCATTAAAGACAAAATCCCTCCCCCTTTTGCAGAAATGTATTTTTGATGTTTAGGAGCACATCTCCCCGAACTGCACACTAAGCACTTTAGACGACTGATGAAAACACTCTCTCTGCAGTCCTAGATATTAAATCTATATTTAAATACATGCTGTGGGTGCCCGCGATTGTCGGCGGTGGGACTCGCTCACCATATTAATGGTCTTAATTTAATCATCCTCAGATCTTGGAAATTAGAAAGTGTCAACATGAAAGAATAAATAATGGGAGAAAAAGTGTGGCAACTAATTTCAAGACTTTTCAAAAGGGGGTGTGGTAGGAACATTAACAATTATAATTTGATTTGCCCAGGGTAATGCTGTCTTTAACTTCATCTTATTCCCAAAAACCCGTCACCTGTTCCCCTCATCCCCAGAATCTGCTGATGTTCATTTAACCTGGAGTTAATTGAAATAACACACGATATTCCTAGAGGGAGTAAGGCAGTTGGGGAGACACAGTTAGAGGACAATAAACCTTTGAAATATTTGAATTTAATTTGATTTTTTTTTTTTTTAACTAACCTTGCATACTGAAGATTTGATCTTTCGTGGTTTAATCCTGTTCGTGACACCAAATTCATAAGACATGATATCATTGTAATACTCAATATTCTGCCTACACAACTGCACGACCCTATCCTCTAGCTCTCATCTTGTCATGGGACTCTGTGCCATTGCCACACAGCTTGGCTGCTGATGGCACATGAGCCATGAACTTGACAGAGCATGGACAGAAGCGGGTGGAGGGCGAGATGGATGTTGAGTGGGCAGGGCCTCAGATGTGCTACGGGGGCCCCAAGGGTCTGCTAGGAAATGAGATCCCCATCAGTCTATGACTCTGCAGATGCTCCTCACATCTCCAGCCTTCATGCTTCATTATGTACCAGTGTGACACGTAATAGTCACATTTGCCCTCAGTGAAGAGGACTCATAATTATTTGTGGATTGAGGTAAGTATTCTGAAGTACTGCTGAAGGGTTCAACCTTCTAGAGTCACATTTAAATAGGATGATAGGGAGGTGAAATACAACCCCCAATCATCCTTCTTAAAAAAAAAAAA
>NW_015640445.1:1095053-1117026 GCF_001515625.1 Sinocyclocheilus rhinocerous | reverse complement strand
ATAGATAGATAGATAGATAGATAGATATAGATAGATATAGATAGATAGCATTTTCATTTTATATATAATAAATTTAATTATATTTATTATTTACATGTATATGTGTATAATTGTTTCAATATATGGTAAAGTAAGTTTTACCAACTAAAGTTACCCAATTATATTGTTTTTTCTTTTTTATTATTATTATTATTACTATTATTATTATCATCAAAAAGTATTTATTTATTTATTTACTGTAATATTAATACAACAACAAATGTTACAAACTCCTATTCTGAAGCATGCCTAAAAACATGGATTGACAAGAGACGTCTAGACCATCCTACATTATATCCAGCCAGTTGTAAATGTTCTGGGCGTCTAAGAGTTTGCGATCAGTTCAGCACAGATGCAGAGCAGAGATGCGGTCTGACTGCATAAAGTGGTGGCAGTAAAGCATGCCTGGTGCTCTGAGCTCATAGAGTGAGGTCACCCTTACACACACGCTCTCACACACACTTTACGTCCAACGATTGATAGCTGGTGTCTTCTCCAGGCAACATCAGTGCACATCCCATTGAGCCGAGATGTAATTTTATCTATTGCCAGAAGCAATTCTTCCCCCTCAAAATATCTAATTACTGTGTAATTTGCTGCCATTTTGATATGAAATCCAAAAATGATGATGCTTAAGAGTAATGAGACATTAATTCAGAATCACTCCAGATAGACGTTCCGGGTGCTTTTCTTCGTGATAAGCCATGCAGTGGGGAATATTATGCAGTCTTAATGTAGATCTGCTTATTACAGCAATTTGTATGGGCAGCCTGTGTTTCATCTCCTTTTTTTTCTTTTCATTTCTCATTAACATTTTCATGATGATTTGTTGGTGGTCTGGATTGTCCCTTTTCTTTCCCTCACCAGCTCTCCTCCTTTTTTCCAAATAACTAAGCAGAATTATTATCACAACAAAGTAGTAGTGTTAGAACAACTGTGGAAATAACCACAGTATGTAAACACACAAGCAGAAAAATTAAGTTCGGGAGCATGAATATCGTAGGGGAGCTTTAGCATCTCATTATAAAGTCTCATTACTCCAAAAACAAAAAGAACCATTATTCTTGTTTGCAAGTTGATGATAGACCCGTCATTCATTACATTCATGTCCTTATCATATATGTCAGATGCAGGAAAAAAGAAAATAAAGCTATGGGCTTTGCTTTATTCAGCAATAAACTCCTAATCAAACAGATCTATAGTCAACAAGTTCTCATCATAGAGAGTGAAATTAGGGAAGACATAATCATCAGTGAAATATTGGCTTTGGCTGTGAAAACATAAGCATTACCTGTCCATCTGTGATTGAACAAATGACAAATCTCTGCATTATTCATCAAAAATAACCATGACAGCTCAGTCAGGAATTCCAATTATATATCATCTGTGACATTTTAATAGGAAAATAAATACAATTAAAGCTAGAATAACTGATTTGAAGAATTGTAGGTCCAACATGTAATTGTAAATTTAATTGAAGGGGACATCGGACGCAAAATGTACTTTTACATGGTGTTTGCATATAAATGTGTCTTAGCAGTGTGTGGACACAACCACCCTAACAATGACAAAAATCCATTGACTCCTTTTATTTTTAATCTCCAAAAAACCTAAACAGCCTCAATTATCAAGCCGTCTTGATTTTCTGAGCCGTATGACGTCATACTGCTCAGACCCCGCCCACAAACGCTGACATACTGTCCTACAATACGTCAGTTTTGTACGTTTAAATGCTGAAAATACGTAAGTATTTGTACGTTTAGATGCTGAAAATACGTAAGTATTGTACGTTTTAGTGCCTGCAAAAACGTAAGTAAATGTACGTTTTATAGTACCACATTTTACATAAAATGCATACAAATTATCATGAGATCACGTTGTATATTAGCATATTTCCACCCTCAGTCAGTTGTACGCTGTCTACCATTTTCTCTGCGCTCGAGCAGCTGTAGCAACAAGGTCTGGTAAGCAGATGTTTTGTAGTTGGATTTAAAAGTTATGCATATGTCCTACGTCATCCGCCGGAACGGCTTGCACTTAGGACAATTAGTAGAAGTGAGAGAAAAGTGTTTATAACATTTTAAATATTTTTTTAAACGCATCGATTCGCTACAGGAGGCCTTTATTCACCCCTGGAGCCATGTGAGGCATGTTTTATTATGGATGCACGCACTTTATTTGATTACCTTTGGACTGTTGAACAAAAACACCCGCCTACTCCCATTCTAACGCTTGGAAGAGCTAGGAAAATTTTTCATATAACTCCGATTGGATTCGTCTGAAAAAAGAAAGTCATATACACCTAGGCTGCTTTGAGGGTGAGTAAAACATGGGCTTATTTTTATTTTTGGGTGAACTAACCCTTTAACATAACTCCAGATATCAGAGCCACTGAGGATGCATTGGATTAGTTTTGTTTTTGAAGGTAACATGCCACCATGGGCGGGGTGAGCGGTAGCTCATTTATTATTTAAAGAGACATGCACCAAAATGGGTCGCTGTGAACAGAGCTGTTTTTGACAAGGTAAAAATGGTGTTGTTTTACATGACCATTGAGGAATGTTAAACAAAATATACTGCAGACATTTCATGGAGACCCTAAAGCAGTGGTCACCAACGTGGTGCCCGTGGGCACCTGGTAGCCCACATGGAGTCTCTGAGTCGCCCGCCAAGCACGTTCTTTAAATAGCCTAAATTAGCGTCGGGCGATAAATGATATCATATCAAGATTATGATAAAATTTATGTTAATAATGATGATAAGCTCTGGACATTTTTACTCAGTATGGATTAATCACAACAGAAATAAATAAGTCTGCATGTTCTGTGTGAATGCGTGGAGTAGTTTCATCTGATACACAAACTCAAACACACGTGACTCGCGGTGTTTTCAGCGTCTGCGTCTCAATATATGAGGACATGAACACATGCACTTCATCTTCAGAGCTGCTCTGAGAGTCACTTCACCAGCTTTATGCAGTTTCATTTGAGAAAAAATACCGTCAAATACACGCTGAAACTAAAACTAAAACTGAAAGACCTTCACGAAATAAAAATAAACAAAATAAAAGTCCGGTTTAACTTGAAATTATGTGATTGAATATGTTACTACGGTATACTACAATGCAATTCTCATAGTAATAATAATATTAATATTTTTAAGGAATATCATACAACCAAGTTATTTTTTATTATTATTAATTTATACAGTTCTGTTGTGCAGCATCATGTCTGATTAAAAAATGTTTTGTTGTAAATTGATTTTCGTTTGATTACATTTTAAAAGATTGGTTAAATTGTTAGTTTTATTCATTCATTTCACTAGACACCATTTTTTATGATAAATTTGACTAAATGTACGTTTTATAGTACCACATTTTACATAAAATGCATACAAATTATCATGAGATACAGTCAGCAGGTTTGAATTATAGAATTACCTTAACTGCCCTTCGTGGTAACAGGCCAGTGAGTTTGGCCATCTTGTTGCCTGGTAACAAGCCTTAAGATTGATAAAGAAAGCCCACTTTAGGACTACTTTCTGCAGAAATCGATATGACCGAGCCGACATGAGGATTTGAGATTGACCAGCTAAAGCTGCCGTTGGTCGAGCGAAGCAAGACTGAATTCCATCTGAAAAGTATTACAGGGTCTGTCTCTAAGATACAGCATGCCACCACTGCCTTCAGCATTTACTCACACCTTGTTGCGTAGCCCGTGTCGTATGTTGTTTGGATCAAACTAGGAGAGTTATCTCCTAATGTTTACGCTCAATTCCCTGATTGGCATCTATCGTGAAATGAATTTCTTTAGCACGGACTGATTAAAATGTCTAGTCACATCTTTCCATTCACAACCTTAAAGTGGCACAACCCAAAAGGATGCCCACATGTTCTCACATGTTCTAAGATATATGACAGTAATTAGATAAGACTAGCTAATTGCAAACAGCTAGCGATGGGACGAACACAAATGCCTTCAAGGTACAACAAAACTCCTATTTACTTTTATTAGCTACTGAATCGCTTTATTATATTAACGTCTAATTAAGATGATCCTGCTGGTCAACAATGATGGATTACCCTTAAATCACAAAGCAGTTTCTGAAAAAGACAAAAATATTGTAGGCTACATCTGACCTTGAGCTATAAAAACTCTCATTACATTAGTGTCTAGTTTATAACTATTGCACACTTGGTCAAAAACAAGATGTGATGCAATTAGGTAAATCCTGTTACATATGCCCAAAAAAAGCAGTGTTCTATTAGAGTTTGGCTTCGAAGACCACAATGAGTGATCCTATAAGCCGAGAGATTTGGAAACCCCACACCTCTGAGCCATAAGCGGAGCTGCTGATGGGCAGGAATTTGGACCCTGTGAACTTACCCAGAAAACTAGCAACAGGAGAGAAGGAAGAAAAAGAGAAAGAATAGGAATTGGCAGCTTGGTGCGAACAGACTCTGTGTATCACTGTGACCTGTGCTGACACCACAGTCATCACATCTTCCGTGAGGATAGAGGAATAAGGGGGTTGAGTGAAGGGAGGGGGATGTTTTCCACAGTAGCCAAGTGGGTGGGATGGTTCAAGGCAACTCAGCAGGGGTGTAGGGGCGTCTTGGTTGAACATGGATGAATGTATGATTTGGTAGAACAGTTTTAGAATGCATGGACGTTGTTGCCTGGTGAACTGTCGGTGCCACCTGTCAAGAGCTTATGTAAATCAATGTGCAATAATTTACAATTCTGTGCTACAGTAGTTCTGGGAAGATTCTCATCTGTCCAGACCATAATAGAATGTTCTAGTAGATTATTCTGGTTAACTGGATGTTTCTTTGGAGCTGAACACATTTCACCATTTATCCAAGTAGCCTGATCAGTTGTAGACTGATGGTGAAGATTCCCTTGCATTTAACCTCAATACATAAAATGGCATAAAATTGTAGCAAAGATGATTCCAGGAGTGAAATGGGATGAAATTTCTGAGGTTTTGGAGGTACAACATTGCATTTGTAGTCTGATCAAAAGTTTTAGAAAAGCGCATCGGGGTGTCCAATCCTGCTCCTTGTGAGCCACCTTCATATAAAATTTAGGTCCGCCCTTCTCCATCAAACCAGCCTGGAGCTTTCAAGTTACACTGAGGTCATGTTTACATGTACATAGGTCTTTTTATAAAAGGAGTTTTTCCTTCCGTTTTTAAAAAAATCTCCGTCCACATGAAAACGCAAAAGCATGCTATGAAGCACTGTCAAGAGCATGCCAAACCAACAGGTGGCGATATAATCTAAACCGTAAAGCCATGTTGGCCAATCAGAATCCTGAAAAAGTTTCCAGTAGGCGGAGATAACAGTGCATGCTCCGACGTCACAAGCCAAAATCTCCGGTTTTGCTGTCTACACGAAAACACTGCAGCTGGAGTTTTTGAAAATCTTCACCCTGGCAGGAGTTTTCAAAAATGTTCAGTTTCAGTGACCTGGTGCTCTGTTTGCGTGTGGACGAATAGCCAAACCGCATAGAAAAAGCTGCAGTTTTGAAAATACTCTCGTTCGTATGGATAGGGCCTGAGTAACACCTTAATTAGCTTTCAGGTGTGTTTGAAGTTGGAGATAAACTCTGCAGTACAATGGCCCATCAGGAGCAGGATAGGATGCCCCCGATGCCAAAGGTGCCCAGTCCTGCTCCTGGCAGGCCATTGCCCTGAAGTATATCTGCAGCACACCTGCTTGGAAGTTTCAAGTAATTCTGAAGACATTGATTAGCTGTTTCAGGTGTGTTTAATTAGGTCTGAAGCTAAATTGAAAAGTGGTCCTCAAGGAGTAGGACTGGACACCCTTGGCATACATACACATGCCCAAGATTTCAAGAAATTCCTCCAGTTCCCATAACTTTTTGTGTTTTTTTCTTGATGTGTTTGAGCTTTTAACTCAGGGGTCTCTAAACTCTGTCCTGGAGGGCTGGTACCTGCAGGGTTTAGCTCCAACCCTAATTAAACGTACCTATACCAGCTAATCAAGGTCTTGCTAGGCATGCATGAAACTTCCAGGCAGGTGTGTTGAGGCAAGTTGCAACTAAACTCTGCAGGGCACCAGCCCTCCAGGACCAAGTTTGGAGACCCCAGCACTAACTCGTGTATTAAAATTAGAGACCCAACCCTTAAAACTGGATCACTGGTGGTCACAGAAAATGCATTTGAGATGCAAATTACTATTAGGTGCAAATGGCTGTCTTGGCTGGAAACCTGTGATTGGATCACCTGAGACCAAATACCAGGTGTAAACAGGGTCATCAACAGTCTCCTTCACTCTGAAAATCCTTATTTAAAATCTTAACTCCACTAACCTGTGATCCTTTTCTTTCAAAGTCTTCTCTAGAGTGTTGCTGCTTGTATTTCATCCAACAAGGTTAAATGCAGAGGAATTCCCACCAGCCATCCACAACTGGTGAAGCATCTTGCATGAGAGCTGAAACGTCAGAGAAACAAAGAGAAACATGTCCAGTTGACTGATGAGAATGATGTGTTACAACATATGCTATAATCTGAAATCCTAGACAAATCCAGCTCTACAAGCCTGCTTGAAATGTCTGGCATTCAGATTCTATGAGAAGCAGATATCAGTGTCAGTGGCCCCAGTAGCTATTAGTTCTCAGTCATTCAGTCCATTGAGTCCACAGTAATCCTACTCAGAGTCACTCACAGCTTTAGCATGGCACTCGTATCAGTTGCGTAATCTATCAATTGATTAGCCTTCCATCACAGTGCCTGCAGTCATCCAGTAAAATGAAGTTCACTGTCTTCCCACCACTCTAAACAATGATGAGGTAATCAGTCTAATCGGATCTCTATGTCCCCTCACTCCAAGGCTCTGGACAATCTTTGCTGAAAGGTAATATTACCTGTCATTTTCAAATGTCTGAGCTATTATTTATTTCACCTGACAGTGGTTCGAGCTCCTGGTTGCTGTGTTTATTCATTACAGTGCATGACGTAATTCACCTTAAAGTATTAAAGCTTAAGGAAAAAATGGCAACTTTCCGAGAAACAGTGGAGGCTTGTGAGACTTCACAGCACTTATTAAAATGTGCAAGCTCATGAGAAAAGCATACATGTCATCATGATGGTATTACAGGGTCTATGAATCCAGAGGAATAACAGCGTGATGAAGTACAGTAATATGATTTATCAGCTAATGCACATTTGTAACTGAAGCCTCAAGCCTTGGAACCAACTACTGGCTCATCCAACAATTCTGCCAAAGCTTGAGTCTCATTTCTGCTAGAAAGACTGGAAAATGTGGTCCTAGGTTAGCAGAAGATAAGAAAAGAAAGAACGGTTGCCACGGTCTACGAGTCTAAAAGACAGGGCAGAGGGACTAGTGTTTGGCAGTGTACTCCCAGACTTAATATCTGAGACGGCAGACTCAGTTACTGGCACGGTTACATCAGTGCTGGCATGGGTGGCACAGACTGAGAGTAGACATTACTCAGCACTATCCGTTTCCCCCTGCGACGCACACTGATCTGCAGATATTAGCATGATTACATTGTGAGATAAGGAGCTGATAAAACATCACATCATGTTTCCTTCCTCACAGCATGCTTATCAGGCTTGAATGCTACAACCAGAGATTATCTGAACAATTAATCATATTGGTTTATGGCAAATGGAATCTCAAGATTTTTGACGATAAGGGAAATGTAATTTAATGTCTAATAGCAGGACAACAATGTTTTGCATCCATAATAGGCCTAATACAAGAATCACATAAAGAATTTGCTTGAATTGTTTTCAGATCATGCAAAATTATATAAGCTCTAGTCTTCAGGTTCAACAGAAGTTCAAAACCACTGGGTTAAAATTGCATGAGTTAACTGAGGCTGAAACACCGGAGTTGAGGAAGACGTTCCAGTAGTTATTCACGTAAGGGTGTGCATACTGTCCCTATTACTCACCGTCAATGTTTACAATATATTTGCTAAATAAAGATATAAAAGTAAAAAATTACATGTAGCGTTCAGTAGTAAAAATATAAATATTTTAACAATTAAATTAAATTAAATATAAAAAAATAAAATAAAATATGGGTAGTTAGTTGCCAAGTGGTTGCATATTGGTCCAAGTCAAAAGAGGTTTCCTCAGATGCTCTGACACCTTAAAGGAATAGTTCACCCAAAAATTTAACTTTTGTCATCATTTACTCACCCTCATGTCATTCCAAACCGGTGTAAATTTCCTTTTAATGTTAAACACAAAAGAATATATTTTGAACAATTTTGAAGAACCAAACTGTTGTTGGTCCCCATTGAGTTCCATAGTAGGGAAATAAATACTATGGAAGTAAATGGGGACAATAAACTTTGTAATTTCATTACCAGCATTCTTCAAAATATATTATTTTATGTTCAACTTAAGAAAGAAACTCATAAAGGTTTGGAACGATATAAGGGTGAGTAAATGAATGATTTTTGGTGAACTATCCAAAGATAAACAATTGATAAGCAATTAACAGGAAGTAATGTGTTAACAGTAGTCATCAGTGAGATAGAGATTTTGGAGGATTGTGTCACATTATTGTCTCTTCTCTCACTGCACGAGCACAGACTCTCAGTCTCATAGCAGCTGCCCTCTGCCTGATAGCATCTATTCTCCCCTCCACACGCTGCTTACTGCTGCAATTGATGCTGAGGTGACCGACAGAACACAAGGAATGAATCCCCCGCTTGTAATCTGAACCATGAGGTTGCATGCATGCTGGAGTTATCAGCACCATGGGAATGAATTCAGCCTCGTCAGCTGAGGGGATGGACAGAGACTGTCTTTAGCCAAAGAACTGAGGGACAGGACAAAGAGGGACCGCTTCTGACTGTGGGCTGATCATGAAGTTCTAGAATAGACCTCTGTTGCCCGAAGGACAAGTCATAAAAATGGAGAGGTGAAAAAAATTGTGATTTCCTTTGCATAATCAGTTGCAATTGAATGAAAGCCTGGGACCAGAAACATTCCAGAATAGATGCTGAGATTGTACAAAATGTCACTGATTTTTGTGCATGATGTTTTCAGGCCCATTAACAGAAGCTCATGCCCATTCAAATGTGTCTTCTGGAATTAAAAAAATAAAATGAGTTTTATCTTTCATAATTAATTTGCATGCATACGGCACACACACACATACACACAATGTGTTTAAAGTACATTGGCTGAAATCACTCATTCACATGTCTAAATCTGGTTTGCAAAGATCTGGCGCTACCTCTATAAAAATGTGCATGACACCCCTGACCACTAATATTTCACAATCAGAATATCTTTAAATAATTACTTCATGTTGGGTTGGAGATGGTGATATACTCCATCTTTAATAGCAATCGTCTAATTAACATATTTTCATTACCTCTCTGGATGAATAATTTAGTGCCATGTTATAGTCATTAACTATTCGCTTTTAGTACAGTGATGGATTTAAAGGGACACACTGTTCAATTTGGGCTTCAATCCACTGAAATGACATGAATAATTAGCAGGCAACCCTTTAGTCATTGTACACTTGTCAAATGCTTTAAAAATCAGACTGCAACCACTCAAGAACATTCAAAAGGTTTCAATTAGAATCACATTATGAAGGCTGGTGCTCCACAATGCTGACAGTTGGATGCTGTGGACTAGAGGTATCTAGATATCTGAAACTTTTTAAAATTGAATTCCATAGTATTACACAGAAAGAAAATAAATTGATTGAAATTGATTGAAGAAGAAGGGTAGGATCAGAGAATGTTGCGTGCTAAATTCAAGCTCAAATCACCACATGAGCATCACAGCACAACATGCCAGTGCTAATTTCTATGCCATGGCTCTGATTACAGATTTGAACTTTATTCCTATATTCAATGAAATCCAATTGCAATTGTAATAATACTGTGATTGTATATATATATATATATATATATATATATATATAAATACACACAACTGAATTTTCAGCAGCAGTACACCAGGATTTTTTTTCTTTGATGAATAGAAAGTAAAAAAAAAATTTTTTTTAAAAACTTTATTTGAAATAGAAATCTTTTTGAAATATAAACTTGTCTTTACTTTACAATAAATGTCTTTATGATCAATTTAATGCATCCTTGCTTAAGTATTTCCTTTTTCTTCTTCTTCTTAAAAAAAAAGACTAATTTTGAAGGATAGTGTATCAGGTTTTCACAAAAATAATAAGTGACAACTATTTTCAATATAAATAATAATTATACAAAAATGTCTTAAGCAAAAAAAAAAAAGTTAATAGCAATCGTCTAATTAACATATTTTCATTACCTCTCTGGATGAATAATTTAGTGCCATGTTATAGTCATTAACTATTCGCTTTTAGTACAGTGATGGATTTAAAGGGACACACTGTTCAATTTGGGCTTCAATCCACTGAAATGACATGAATAATTAGCAGGCAACCCTTTAGTCATTGTACACTTGTCAAATGCTTTAAAAATCAGACTGCAACCACTCAAGAACATTCAAAAGGTTTCAATTAGAATCACATTATGAAGGCTGGTGCTCCACAATGCTGACAGTTGGATGCTGTGGACTAGAGGTATCTAGATATCTGAAACTTTTTAAAATTGAATTCCATAGTATTACACAGAAAGAAAATAAATTGATTGAAATTGATTGAAGAAGAAGGGTAGGATCAGAGAATGTTGCGTGCTAAATTCAAGCTCAAATCACCACATGAGCATCACAGCACAACATGCCAGTGCTAATTTCTATGCCATGGCTCTGATTACAGATTTGAACTTTATTCCTATATTCAACAGCTTTGCGTCACAGGAATAAATTACATTTTAAAATATATTAAAATACAAAACCGTTATTTTAATTTGTAATATTTTAATTACTCCAAACTTTTGACCAGTAATGTGTGTGTACTGTATATAAAATATATATTACAAATTAAAAATATATCCGTAATAAAAATACCATCATTCTTCACTTAAGATATTTGCAATGTGAAATAAACAAGCTCTTTTTTGAAGAACAGAGAACAAGCCTTCTTCCTCCAATATATCTACACTACACTAGCAAAAGTTCTCCATCAAAGCAGTCAGTCCAGACTACTATGCCAAAACAGAGCTTATAAAGCAAGATTTCACTCAGCTCTATGGCAGGCCATGGTGCCTTGGCCAGGGACTATATTTCCTTCTTTCTCTGAAAGAAATATTTGCCAAATATCTCAATTATGTCAAACTACCCGAGCTGCCAGAATGACTTACAGTTCTGAGGTCATGACAAACTGCGGGAGTGACGGAAAGCGGACCGCACACACACTTAAACACACGCTGCATCCGACCAGACCACGCCTGCTTTTAGCTACGCCATTAGCTCTGAAACCCACTCGCTCAGCCCTCAGAAGTCAGTGAGGCCTGCCCAACCGCTGTACAAGATCTACCTACAATAACATGATCTATGTTTTCTGCTCCCCCACCTCAATCACCCCGTACAACTTGTTCAAAGTAATGAAATTCCTCATTTGAGGCAGGCTGACAGATAGATTGGAAATCAAGAGGTCCAGAAAAGTAATGCTGTTTTGATGCTGAACTGCGTCTGATTGATTTGAAAACTCTACCGACCAGGAGATGTTTTACCATCCTGGATGGGGAGCAGCGTGTAATTTAGTAGGGGCTATTTTCACGGCGCTTACATTATTGTTGGACAGCCGTGTTTGCATGTGTGAAATTCTCCTCAGCCTGACAACACGGAACATGTTTTCCATCTATTAGAACCATTTATCATTATCATGCAAACAGCATGAGAATAAGACATTCAAGAAACACCTTTACAAATTATTCGACAACTGCTTTATTTATATCAAACTTTCAAGTGATTGAATTTTCAGTCAACAACTTGACCTTACAAAATGTCAAAACATGAATGGTTTTATGCTACTGAATGCTACGGTGGTGGTTCTGAACTGGTGGGTCGTGCTTCTTTTATTTTAATTTTCCAGTATTGACCTTTTTGTCATTGGGTGCTTTTTGAGTTGAGGAAGCTTCCTTGAGCTTTTAAGATCTGATTACACAACAACTGCCATTTACTCAACAGCCAAAGATATTAAAGTAGCAGTTGCACATTGATTACTCACAGAGACACATATTGAAAATCCACATTAAATTTCCTTCTGTTAAAGTAATAAAATGAATAGAGTATTGATTAGTCTTAAGTGCTATTAGAACAGATTCATTCACAAGCACGTGTTGTGTGGGTGCATTTAATTAGTGTTAGTGGGTTGACAGCAACAGTCCACTGGTCTTGTCTATTCCACATGAGATGAGTTGCTGTGGATGGTAATATAATCTGTCAAATCTTGCTGACAGAAGACAGAATTTTAAAACAGTCTGAGCTCTTGAATGATTGATTATCCCAATACATTTTGTGGAGGTCATATTGATTTGTTTTGAAAAGTAAAACTCCTGGAATTAGTGAGTTCAGACGTTTCCCCTGAGCAACATATGCATTCAGCCTGCCTCAGCCAAATATGAAAAATAATATTCTTATGAAACCTACACTGAACACAGGAAAAAAGATTTTTGCCTGCACCTGCAGTTTAAGTTATAAATGACCCAAATTGTTAATTCCCATGAAAAAAAGAGTTTAGACAATATGTCCATTTTTCAAAGTACAAGGAAAGAGGGGAAAAAATCTTTCATCCATTTATACATTCCTTGTGTTATTAAAAAAATAATAATTTATTGAACAGGACCTTTGGTCAAGGTAAGGTTTTTAATCACAGATAATTTTAAACTTTTGTCAGCATATTTAAAGAGTTATCCAAAATGTATAAGGAAGCTTTGGTTAGAGTATGTATCAAGATGAGTACTACAAAAAAATGAAAGAAATACAGAAAAAAATGCCAAATAAACAGTTAAAATTTTTCACTTAACTTTTTTTTTTTTTTAAATGTAAATCTCTCTTATTATTAGGATAGCAACTGATGCACTATGTACAACATCATTTCAATACCAAAGTTTGGGATGAGAAAGATTTTTTTTTTCTTTTTTTACTTTTATATTAATACTTTAGTTCAGCAAATACACCTTAAATTGATCAAAAGTGACAGTAAATACATTTATAATGTTACAAAAATATTTATATTCCAAATGAAATGCTGTTTTTAGAACTTTTCACCAAAGAAGCCTAAAAAAGGTATCACTGTTTCCACAAAAATATTAATTAGCATTAATACTGTTTGCAACATACTGTTTGTAACATTGACAATAATACATTTTCTTACTGTAAGTAACATGAGCATATTAGAATGATTTCTGAAGGATCATGTGACACTGAAGATTCGAAATCACAGGGGAAAAAAATTAATTTTTAACCATATTAAAATAGAAAAACTTTTCAAAAACAACCCCAAACATTTGGACTGTATTGTATACACTGTCTGAACAAACAGATATGGTTTCATCAATTGCAAAAATGACAGTGTACACAGCTACACACAGTCAACGCTAAAGATTGTCATTATGAACAAAGTAAATGCACCAAAGGGCAGTGAAATGCAACATGGATTGGGTTTTTGCAGTTCAGTTTTGCATAACATGCATTAGTCTGTGGCCATTCTCCTCAGTCAGCTGTCACAGAGCTCACTGAACGAATGGAGGAGTTTGTCAAAGCCTGTGGGGCACTATTGACCGATCGTGTTTGCTGAGAGGACTCAGAACAGGTCCAACTAAACCTGTATTACAGTGGATCAATACACACTGAGGAAGACAGAGATGAAGTCAACACTGCGCTCATCCCTCAGACCACTTCTGCACTCTTAGTTTCCCAGAATGCAACAACTGCGCATAATGGTTCACAGCAGTGTGATTTAATGCTCACTTTCTATCCATTTAATACTGAGATCTGCAAAGACACAAGGGAATGGAATAAGAACAGGCGAGACGATGAGGCCATATTCACAAATCTGACCAACAGTTTTGTCTGGAGCCAGTGACTCACTGTTTTATTTTCTTAAACGGGCAAATGTAATGTGTAAAATAAGATTATCTCAAACTACGATTACGTAAGGCTAATGCTCATCCGGTTCGAGACCTGATTTACTCACTATTAAATTAGATATGTTCAAATGTCATAGAAAGACACTTATTAAGTATTATGTGTCCTGCAGAGGGGCATGGAAAACTACTAAATTTTAACCTCTTTTAGAAAATTTTGTACATATATATTTGTGTGTATATATATATATATATATATATATATATATGCATATTTTGCAATATACACAATCATACACATATATATGTGTGTGTGTGTATGTGTGTGTGTGTGTGTGTGTGTGCGTATTGTTCCAAAGTGACAGTTAAGACATTTAAATGTTCCAAAAGATTTTCAATTATTCAGTGATATATATTTAAACAAAGAAAAGGTGTATTCAAGATGTCATGTCATTGACCCACATGCAGGGATGTTGTTGCAGTTGTGCTGCATAGAATGTACCTCTTTATTTATTAAAACATTTTAACATAGTTATAAAAGTGATTCCAGTAGACCTCCACACAGTATAAATAACAGATGTGACCTACAGGGGACATGTGAGGTGACAGCCAGTGGAACGTGTATGTTATCATGAATATGAAAACGCTTCTCAGTGATCTGGAGAATTAAAATCCACCTCTGCTCCTCCCATGGAAGAAAAAAAATCAAGGAAAAAAAAATACTTTCCATCAGCACTACCTCATAGTCGGTGCCAGAGTTGAGTGCCTCAGCTGTCCTGCTGTTATGTTCCAACAAGCTCTAACTACTCTATAATCCAAAATAACGGCAGCTTTGCGGGGTCTGACAGACCCTGTTTTGAGCTAATGGTCACTCTGTGGAAGGGTAATGTAATAATTTCAGTAGAAAGAGAGTGAGGAGAGGTGTGGTAGGGGAATTGTATGAGAGAAAGGGGAGGGAAGAGAAGAGGAGAGGGGTTGATTTAATCTTTT
Organism: Sinocyclocheilus rhinocerous; assembly: GCF_001515625.1. Classification (NCBI taxonomy): domain Eukaryota; kingdom Metazoa; phylum Chordata; class Actinopteri; order Cypriniformes; family Cyprinidae; genus Sinocyclocheilus; species Sinocyclocheilus rhinocerous. Next base: position 1,102,006 of record NW_015640445.1, on the reverse strand, counting down.
CCTGTCCTCTCTGGTCCCAGCTTTCTGCCTCATGTCCGACAGACATAAGGAAATGAGCAGATTAATCAAAATTAGATTCTCTCACCACACTTTCTGCGCAGCGGCAATCAGCGTTGAGCTCACGCAGGAAATGAGGCGCTCCAACACCTTAAATTTGGGTTGATTACAGATGATCTTAGAGCTCGGGCAGGCAGCAGACATTCAGCATATTCTTTCTTGGACTACTGTAGGTTCAAACCTTCATATTATTAACAGAGAATTTCTTCCGCTGGGTAATTGAATTGAATTGCGTAAGCTATTTAAACTTATTGATTCAATATGTAGGCCATGCATTAATGCGTGTAATGCAGGGCCATTGTTTGTGATGTACTTGGTTAGATTGCTCTTTAAAAAATTATTTTACTCAAACATAAATGTCTGGTTATTGTTTTATCATCTACATGTAATTTCAAACCTATATGCATGTTATTTCGACACTAAAAGAGAGATTTTGAAGAAATTTAATGTAGGTGTTTTCCATACCACGACCTAAAAAATGTCATGAAAGCCATTTTAAAGTCTTTTTAGGACAGTATGATAGCATTTTTGAGGAGAACAAGCTAAAACTGAATTCATTATTCGTTGAAAATCTGATTCTCCGTTCTGCAGAAAAAACTTACTATAACTGTAACTATAAGTAACCTTACCATATACAGTGAAAAATGTCAAATTACTTAACATCAGATTAAATTTACTGTAAAATATTGTCAAATGTATGGTTTTGGAAGTAAAAAAATTATAATTTACATTGAAAAACAGCAAGAAGACATTTCTTGACAGCTTGACAACCTCTGGAAAAGAGCAACATGAACATTCTGCCTAGCGTCTGTTTGGTTTTCACAAAAGAAAAAAAGCTTGAAATGATATGAGGGTGAATAAATAACAACAGAATAAATAACAACAGATAATTTTTGGGTTAAACGACAGTATTAATAAAAAAAAAACTTAAGAAAAAGACAGATTGTTTAGCATACACTTCCGTTTAATTGTTCAAAAACCTGAGCAACATCTGCTCAAACACTCACTTAATGAACGTCTAGAGCTACTTAAAATGGCCCAACAGATCAGAATTCAGGTCAAATAAGCCTTCTTGTTTTTAATATACTCACTCTAGTCAATGGCCTGCTCTGACACACACGGTGTTGGATGTCAAGAAAAGTCCTAATGCCGTGTGTTAGCAGCCTCCGCTCTCTCAATGCTGCTGTCGGTGGCATTGATTGTTGGTAATGGAGCTGCCCGGCCCTGATAATGCATGATGTAATTGTCAATGGGGTTTAATCTATTTATTGTAAGTGGGATTGAAAGGAGCCTCATCCAAACTTCCCATTTCATGGAGAGAGACAGAATTCAAGCGAGAGCGAGGATGAAAGACAGCATGATAGAAGGGAAAGCTAGAAAGCCTGTTTGCGCTGGGGGTTGTGCGGGCTTTCTGATGGAAACCTTGCAAGATAGGGGTCTTTCATTCACCCCCTGACATTGAAAAGAGTGTGGGGTCTCTTACTCAATCGAAAATTTCTATCATGTCACCCTGGCTCAATCCCTTCAGGCCACAAAAGGAAGGTAATAGTGGCTTGCTTATTGCATATAGGACTGCATATACACTACACTGAGCAATGCTTTTCAATTACCACCGCCGTCTAGCGATGCCTGCACGAAAATATATCTCACATATTTCGGAGGCAAAATGCTTAGGTCAGACACGCATAGAAATAAAATATACCTTGTGTCATTTAATTTGACAGTTGTCCTTTCAAGCTATCGCGCAGAGGTCGACGCGTGGTGTACGACTGGAAAAACAGACAGGCGCTCAGAGATTCCACGAGGTGACTGAGGCTCGTGGGTGTTAACGTTTCGACAATCGCACGTGCAAACTGCTCGCATCTAGTTAACGAGCCAGCCTGCGCTTTAACACAAATACAGTCGGTAATGATGTCAAACACGACCGCCCGTGAATCCCAACAGTCTAAACACCAGCGTCCCTCATTAGACTAACTTTACGCCGAGCCGTTTATGGTTTGGTCGGGAATGTCAAGCTAAAGCTATTTATAGATCAATATCAAACAAAAGAGTGTCATCCCCTCTGGCCAGCCGTTACCCAGAGCACGGACCCCTAAATCAAAGTCATTCATCATGTTTTTGGGGAAGAGCTTCTTGGGGCAGGGGGGCCATATCCCAGTGTCCTCCAGTGAGAGGAGATGCATTAATTAGGTGCATGTAGGGATGGCAGAATGCAGTCGGGGTCTGTAATAGATTCCTCCTGGAATTGATGAGCTTGTTTGTGAAGGGGGGCAGTGGCAGACACACCTCTGAATCTCCCCAGAATAACACTAGATGCACTTTGGGGACGTGAGACCATTTAAACAGAGTACACTTCCATAACACCTCTAGCGTGCTCTGTTCTGGGTAAATTTTCCATTTTTTGACGTCTGGTTGCACCGCTAAGACACACAAACTCGCAGCTGCGTGCGCGAGCGTAAACATTTAGCTTGATGCATTGTTTACATTAGCTTAGTAATGTACACCAGCCCTATTTACACCGTTTTAGCAATTAGCAAGCTAGCTCTGACAGAATATGAAGTACAAACACTAGCAGTTATCTTTCTTCATCATCTCATATATGTAAATGAGTGTTTGATTTTGTTCATGCAAATGTGAATTTCAATTAACTGCAAATTTTAACAGGGACTTAGCGGTGCGTTGTAGCCTGCCTGTTTTTCTTGCCAAAATAAATTATGGATACACAAATAGCATTACACAGCGGAGATAATTACAGCTCTCAAAAAGCATCCTTTAACATGCAAATACATCACTTTGCTTTCTCACACAAAGTTCAATCAGAGACGAGCAGGTAAATCCAATCAGCGGTGAAGATTTATGATCCGTTTTTTATATTTGGATCACACAACCCCCCCAAAAAAAAAAAATCCCTGCCTTTTTAAGCTTTTATTTGTATTGCATGCACAGTTCTGACTTAAAAAGCAGAGAAGAAATTAGAGGGTTTATATGCTGATGGAGCTGACATATCAGAGAAGTCATTGCTCATATTTACTGCCATCGAAGTGCTCTCACAGCCAAACAGACTTTCATTCACAGAACAGATTTCAGTAAATTGCTTTGGTATCAAGACTGCCTATATATGTGAGAATTGTGTCTAATGGATCAGTGAGGGAAGAACTGCCAGTATAAGTACAACTCAAATATTATAGTATACTAACAGAATTTTGAGTTGCAGTTTATTCTAGCATTAAGCCCTGCAGTAACCTAACATATGCATTCAAAGATATATCCTCCAAGAACATACTGTGGCCCCAAAAAAGTATTTAGATTTAGTAAAAAGTATTTAGAGATATATAAATGTCGCACTTAAAAAAATTATGAATTTCATTGCATTAGATATCTAAATATCAATATTAATCTTCACCTGTGTGAACTTGAGGAGAAATTACTTCATGCATCCACTAAAAATGTGACAAGTTCGGTAAAAATAACTGCAATATTGGCTCAACTGGTTCAGAAAGTGCTACTAAGTTAGTTAGTTCTGGGAAAATGTCTAGCATTGTTTAAGGTTTGGTTTGACATTTTGTTATCTAATGCAATACAATTCATATTTTTTAAAGAGTTGCTTAAGGGTACAAACATAGACTAAATCCAATATATATAGCAGTACATATATGAGCAAGAACTTTAAATATTTTATAATCATCAAGGCTGATCAAAAATACAGTAAAAACTGTAATATTGTGAAACATATATACATACATACATACATACATATACATATATATACACATGTATACACACACATATATACTATATATGTTATATATATATATATATATATATATTAGTTATTTTACATTTGCATTATCTACTTGAGAACTTTTCTAAGTGCATGTGCATAATACCCAATATACAGTTTTTCATAAGCTGCTCTGTCAGAAAGAACCAAAGTTAATATTGATATGTAACCCAGCTTCTATACAGTAAAAACTGTAATATTGTGAAATATTACAATTTAAAATAGCTGTTTTCTATTTTAAAATGTAATTTATTCATATGAAGGCATATTAGAAGTATCAGCATAATGATTTCTGAAGGATCATGTCACACTTAGAGTAATGGTTACTGAAAATTGAGCTTTGCTATATATATATAAAAGAACCAAAGTTAATATTGATATGTAACCCAGCTTCTGAAAATCAAAGGTTAATTCTCCAGGTCTGCAGAAATTCAGTTTGGTATCAATCTGTCACAGAAGAACTGACCTCATCCGAGCCCTAAATCTCTCTCCTGTCAAACGGAGCATCCAGAATGCGGAAGTTGTGAACTTGTGAGAAGTGAGGATCAATACTGCAAGGACAGGCTGAACGATCCGGCCAGAGACAATGTATTTGGTGCCTGGGTCCACACGGTCAGCCATTAATCCACTCAGCAATAGCAGACCATGCTCAACACCATCATGCCAGAGGAACAAGTGGTGTGTAAAACAGCCTGACGTCAGCCCTAGACATTACTGCCCAACGGCCAGATAAATCCATATTAACGGGCCTACGAGAAACTCTGCTGCATACGTGTGCGCCGCAGACAGCCCTCCGACTGTGGAAAAATACGAGCAGGGCTTGTCATGTGTGTCATGACAACATACTCTTCCTGATGCATTTCACCATTATAGTCTGCTGCAGTGCAGTGTGGGAAATGAGATGGATGGATCATTAATGAGAAACTATAACGACCTGAACTATAAGCTAACAAGGAAACTGAATAGCAGACACAGCACCTGCTGTGGAGAGTGATCTTAAAGGAATACGAAAACTCTGTCATCATTTACTCACCCTCATGTCATCCCAAAATCGCATGACTGACTTTCTTCTGTGGAACACAAAAGGTGAATTTAGCAACTGCATATACAACAAAAATGAATAAGGGGGGGGAAAGCATAATAAACATTTCATTAAAGCAGTTCATATGACTCATATGATATTGAGATGTTAAAGTCTTGCCGGAATTATTGTGTTTACAGCACACATCAACACCACCATAAATCGCTACTGCCAGTGGGGAACTCATTACTTTCTTTAAGTCCAGACTTGAGGGCGTCAATTCAAGATTTATGGAACAAATTTTAACCAAAATAAACACACAAAACTATATAGCCAATGTTGATATATTTGTTAGTATGTAGCTAGTACTGTATGTACGCTTTGTATTTTTGATAAAAAATAGCAACAAAAGTTAGAAAAAAAAAAAACATTTATGGTGAGACAGATCAAACTACATTTCCCATAATTATCTGTGGCAGTATGAGAATGATGTACAAAGTGCAAAGAATAAATCACCAGTTACACATGTAATGAGCATCCTTTGATCTTCATTGTGGTGCATCGCTGTTTAAAAAAAAAAAAAAAAGTCAGAGTGTGGAAAAATATAAGAAAGAAATATGATATCGTCTCTTAAATCTGTCTAAGCACTCAAACACACATCATTTCATAATTACGATTTCCAAACTCCCAACTACAAGCTTCTCAAAAGGAGAATATATTCTATTTTATTGTAATAGCAATTTTGTGAGGAAAAAACATTTAAGCGAGTCTGCATTTTAAGTGAATCAGTTTTGTGATCAGGATCAACAGATTCATTAAGATCCAGCTGAAATGATTTGTCCATACATCAGATTCCTCTCATGAACTGTAACGAATAAAATATGAAAGATTTGCAATACAGTGCATACGACAAATGGGCTATTTATGACACACTTGTGTGTGTGTGTGTGTGTGTGTGTGTGTGAGTGAGTGAGTGAGTGAGTGAGTGAGTGAGTGTGTGTGTGTGTGTTTTCTTTTTGGAGCCTGGCAGTACCTACTCATTCTCTTTCAATATATGGAAAGGAGTGACTGTTATATTCACTTTTGTTTTTCACAGAAGGAGGTCAGTCATGTGGTACAACATTCTGTTGAGTATATAATCACAGACATTTCATTTTTGGGTGAACTACCTCTTTTTAAAAAAAGGATTCCAAATTTAAGAAGGTGAAGGCATTAACCACCACACAAATATATCCCAAGATACTGGTCAATTCCCATGCAATCAGATGTCCAAACACCCACAGATGACAAAAAAAGTGTTTTGTTTGAAAATAATTTTCCAAAGTCCAACAACTTTTTTTGGTAGAGGGCACATAAAATGTTTTATTTATATTCCATACATAAATAGTGGGGTGTTTGGTGCCATCCCAGCGCTCTTCACATTTCTCTCTTGACAGTATCAATGCTTGCCATCATGCACCAAGCTAGAAATAAATTGCATTTTGACTGGTGATTCACTAGCAGGAAAAGCATTGCAATATAAAAACATGAATAAACAAAATCGCTCATGAGCACATGTGCAGTAGCACAGGGAGGTAATCTACTTTAGGCACGGCCCTTGAAATTAACTCTCAGAATCTGCACACACACATGCACTAAGAAGATTAATCAAATATTTGCCTTGGCCGCCCAATTCAAATGTACCAAATTCAAAACCTTTTGGTAATTATTTATTACGTCTACCCAAGAGCTATTGTATGGCCACAGGTAATGCAAATTGAAGGCTGACTGGAAGTGCCTTATCAGTGCTCCAGATCAGCACAGTCGGTGTAAACACATGTTCAGCTTTAAGTTAGCCAGCAGAAACAGACAATGCTAGAAGGCATTAGACTGAGCTGAATTTTAAAACTGGTTTACTTTGGACACCAAGCTCAGATAGAGCAGAAAGGCTTACAAATGAGAATTTGGGAATTTAATTATTATTTCAGGTATCCTGCACAGCCTCTAAAACTGGGGCTTTTAAAATCCAGGTATTTTGGGAGACGCTAGTTTGTCTTAGAACTAAAAAAAAAAAAAAAAAAAAAAAAAGGGGTTTTAAAAAAGAAAAAAAAAAAA